>NC_035442.2:172186242-172446533 GCF_002127325.2 Helianthus annuus | reverse complement strand
CATTCCGATGCAACTCGGAAGTTTTGAACATCATAGTAGGCATGGACTTTCTTCGCGAAACCATGCTGAAGTTGTATGCTTTGATAAGATGATTCGATTCGCGCTCGCTAAATGGTGATTTATTGTGTGTTTATGGTGAAACTCCCTCGAAAGGCCCTCAAACTCATGTATGCGTCCAAGCTAGCAAGTATCTCCTCAAGGAATACAGAGCTTTCTTGGATAACATTGTAGTAAGCGGAGAAGGAAAAGAAAGAGAATACAGGGTGAAAGACGTTCCTGTTGTCTGTGAATTTCCTCAGGTATTCCCCTGATGATCTTCTCTCGGACTTCCGCCAAGTGTGTGATATCGACTTTCGTGTCGACCTTATTCCTGGAGCCAACCCTGTTGCTAAGCTCCTTATCGACTCGCTCCGTCTGAAATGCGTGAACTCTCGAGTCAGCTCTAGGAATTACTTGATAAAGGTTCATTCACCCGAGACCTCTCCATGGGGGCGCACCAGTCCTTTTCGTGAAAAAGAAGGATGGGTCGTTCAGGATGTGCATCGACTATCGGGAGTTGAATAAGCTGACAATCAAGAATCGCTATCCTGCCTCGAATTGATGATTTATTTGATCAGCTACAAGGTGCTACAATGTTTCTCGAAGATCGATCTAGTTCAGGCTACCATCAGTTTACGCATTCAAGAGGAGGATATACCCAAAACCGCTTTTCGCAACTTGATACAGCCACTATGAGTTCATTGTTATGCCTTTTAGTTTAACTAACGCACCCGCGGTTTTCATGGATCTGATGAATCGCGTGTGCAAACCATTTCTGGACCGCTTCGTCATCGTGTTCGTCGATGATATCCTGATCTATTCCAAGTCGAAAGCCGAACACATCGCGCACATCTACGTTTGGTTCTCGAGCTACTCCAGGGAATCGACTCTATGCCAAGTTCTCCAAGTGTGAATTTTGGCTGGAGGAGGTTCAATTCTCATCATATTGTCATAGTCAAGGTATTCATGTCGATCAGCGAAGATTGAAGCTGTTGAGAGTTGGGTTACACCGAAGAACCCGTCTGAATCCATTCTTTTCTCGGACTAGCGGCTATTATCGTCGATTTATCAAAGGGTTCTCTAAAATCGTTGTGCCGCTTACCGCTCTCACACATAAAGACATATCCTTTTTTGGGGAACTGAACAAGAGTCTGCTTTCCAAACCCTCAAGCACATGCTTTTGCAATGCTCCCGTCCTTGCCTTACCCGACGGAAACGATGACTTCATCGTCTATTGCGATGCCTCGAACCTTGGTCTTGGTTGTGTTCTCATGCAACGGACAAGTTATCACTTACGCATCCGTCAACTCAAGATCCACGGGAAGAACTATACAACCCATGACCTTGAGCTAGGCGCATTTGTTTTTGCGTTGAAGAATTGGCGACACTACCTGTATGGTACTAAGTGTACGGTCTTCACCAATCAAAGGACCTACAACACATATTCAACCAGAAAGAACTTAACATGAGTCAACGCTGGTGGTGAACTTCCCAACGATTACGACTGTGAGATTCGTTACCCACCCAGGCAAAAGCAAATGTCGTTGCGACGCTCTCAGCAGACGAAAGCTATTTGCATAGCATTCCTAACATTCCCAGCCCAACATCATTCTCGAATCTCTTCACCGCGAAGCCCAACATGCTTGCTTTACCGAACGCACTTTGAGAAGGAAATAATCTATCACGATGGAGCCCAATTAGTGAATAAATCGAATGGGATATTCCATTACTTGGACCGAATTTGGATCCCTAAGCGGACCGATTTACGACAGATTCTGATGGACGAAGCCCACAATCTCGATAATTCTATTCATCCGGTGCCGATAAAATGTACCAGGACCTTCGCAACAAGTACTGGTGGCCGGGCATGAAGAGGGATATCGCTCTCTATGTTGGGAAGTGCCTGACTTGCTCGAAAGTCAAAGCTGAGCACCAAAGACCCTCTGGCTTGCTTGAACAACCCCGATCGCGATGTGAAGTGGGAAAAGCATAGCTATGGACTTCATAACGAAACTTCTGCGTACGCCATCAAGTCACGACAAGCATCTGGGTTTGTTGTTGATCGTCTGACCAAATCTGCTCATTTTCTGCCAATACGAGAAGACTACAAGGTAGAAAGATTAGCCCGAATCTACACCAATGAGACATTGTCGACATGGGACGCCTCGCGACATTATCTCTGACCGTGATGCTCGGTTTACCTCGCGTCTATGGGAAACATTTCAAACCGCACTCGGTACACGCTTAATCTAAGTACCCGCATTCCACCCTCAAACCGATGGTCAGACTGAAAGAACGATTCGTACCCTTGAAGACATGCTCCATTCGTGTGTCATAGATTTCTGTGGTAATTGGGACGCTTACTTGCCGTTAGTCGATTCTCGTATAATAACAGTTATCATTCCAGCATTCAAATGGCACCGTTTGAGGCTTTATACGGAGGAAATGTCGATCGCCTATTGTATGGCACGAGATCGGGCACTCGCAACTAACAGGTCCTGAGCTACTGCAAGAAACGACTGAAAAAATCCTCCAAATTCGAGACAATCTACTGAAGCTCGGAGTCGTCAGAAAAGTTACGCCGATAGACGACGCAAGCCCCTTGAATTTTGACGTTGGCGACCATGTACTCCTAAAGCTATCACCTTGGAAGGGTGTGGTCAGATTCGGCAAGAAAAGGAAAGCTCACGCCTCGATATGTTGGACCTTTTAAGATTCTGGAAAGGATCGGAAAAGTGGCCTACAGACTCAAACTACCGGAGGAACTTAGCAACGTTCACCCGACTTTCCGTGTTTCAAACCTCAGAAAGTGCCTGGCTGAGAATGATTTGTATGTACCTCTTGATGATCTTCAAGTAAATGAAACACTACACTTCATGGAGAAGCCTGTCGAAATCATGGATCGCCAAACCAAGCAGCTCAGACGCTCGCGCATTCCATTGTGAAGGTTCGATGGAAGGAAAACGAGCGGCAGAGTTCACTTGGGAACTCGAAAGCGAAATGAAGGCGAAGTACCCGAAGTTGTTTGTTACGGCTGAAGCCTAATTTCGGGACGAAATTCCCTTAAGTGGGGGAGGCTGTAACACCCCGTGTTTTGAAAGTCAAAGTCAAAGTAAAGATTGAAGTCAAAGGGGGACAAGATTGCTAATTGCGATCTGTCACTCCTTGCTCTATTCCTGTTTTGACTCTTTGACTTGTAGATAGTCTTTTTATGCTTTTACGTTAGTTGTACTATGTGGAGTATTTATTAATAATCTAGGTTAATTCGCTATTTATCACTTGGTTTATCGCTTTATCGCTTATCGCAATCGTGCTCGCAACTCGAATTATGAGTTCTGGATATTGTTTTACGTGTGTGTGCTACTTATGTGTTACTTGTGCATGTTTATTTTATGTATGTTGAGGCGATTAATCGAAACACAATCTAACGCTATCGCTATCGCAATCGAATCGCAATCGCTAAACGCAAGTAATTTAGGATGATTGTATGTTAGATATAGTAGTTGGGATTAAAAGTAATTTGAATGAGAAACTCTATCACATCGCAACTCTCGTAATCAAAATCGAAACAGCAAAACTCGTCGCGCGAACCTCTCCATGCGAGTGGCCAGCCGATCGAGCTGCCACCCGATCGAGGTGCCCCTCGATCGAGCTGCCACCCGATCGGGATACCACTCGATCGACCAGCCACTTATCCCCTTTCCATTTATGGAAACCCTATAATACCCCCTTATGTCAACATCATTTGATGTTGACAGCTCTCTCTCTCTTTCAACTCGCTCCAGCCGCTATTTCTTCAGATTTCTCGCGATTCTTTTGTAAGTTTTCAACCTAAATCTTGTACTTTCTTCATCTACACGCACTCCTACACCTTTCTATCATTTGAATCTTAACTTTAACCGTGAAATCACTTGATTGAGGTGTTCTAGGATGATGTCATCAGGGTGTTCTTGAGAACTTCATGTTTGGCTTCAATCCACCAAGAACAACTAGATCTGAACGATTTCCACACAAATAAACAAAGATCTTGCATAGATCTAAACATATTCATGGTGAGAAAGGATTAAAAATGGTTTCTAACTTTCTTTCAACTCTTTTACACTCAATGCACTCAAAACCGATAGATCGGAACTTGTTCTGATCTTCCACTCTTCCTTAGTGATGCATTAGTTCCAGCTCTGAATTCTATCCAGAGGGATGTTGATTTTGGGTTTGAACATGAACAACCAACTCGAACCGTGAACTGTTCGGACTAGGGTGATTCCTGTTCGGCCAGGTCACTTGGACGAGATAAGGGTTCTATTGTACAAGCAAGATGTCAAAACATCTCATTCAAAACTACAACACTCCAAACAGAAACAAGTGATTAGGACGATCAGACCGTCGGAACGGATTACCGTCCGATCGGGTTACCACCTGATCGGATTGTCACCCGATCGACCGGTCATCTGATCGGGCTGCACTTGCTTCTATACTTAAGCTATTTTCAAACTATTTAAGGATCTGAACGTTGAAACGGATTACCACCCGATCGGATTGCATCCGATCGCGTGACCGTCCGATCGTGTAACGTTAGGGACTTAAACAATTTTCAACATGTTCAATGCATATGGATTACCACCCGATCAGATTGTAATCCGATCGAGTGACGTCCTGCGGTGAACTTGTTCTCAACCTGAGATGCCTCGCCAATCGGATTGCTGTCCGATCGAACAGTCAGATAGACCGACCTGAAAGGTAGAGATACTCTCTGTTTCAAAATGTGACAACGAAAACTTCAAAAGACAAGTCATCAGACACAAGCACTCCTTCCCAAACGAGGTAACAATCCAATCGAATGGTCACCCGATCGGATGACCGTCGAACGGATTGTCACCCGATCGACTGGCCACCCGATCGGATTGCCGTCCGATCGGATTATCGTCCGATCCTTTGACACTTGTTTCGTTTTACGCGCCACTTATCATTTATGCTATCGTTCTGATCAGGCTAACCTCGCTCTAAGCGCTCCCTTCAATCCATCATCGCTGTGAGTATACTCGAATCCTTTTTGCTTTACGCACTTTTGGGTGTTACATACATTACTTATTCTAAATCACATCGAACACACTACACAATACTTTAACGCTAACCATTACGCATGTTATACGTGACTTAATGAATGCTTGTTTGTTATGTTTTCACATGGAATGCTGTTACCTGCCTTAGCAACAATAGTACTATAGTTTGGACTCAGCACCTGTTCATTCAGGGGTTGTTAAGGACAATTTGTTACATGGCTCAAAGTGGTGAGTGTGTATTACGAACTGCCTTGGGCAGTTAACCCGCAGTCATTGGTATCGATAGGTTCATGTCGATAACTAACGTGCTTCATTTCACACTGTGTACGTTCTGGTTATGCGTAATCGATTTCGAACTCTATTATATCTATTAAACTTGTATGCTCACCTTTACACTATGTGTATTGACTTTTACTTTAACTTATGTGGCAGGTGCATAAGATGTTTAACTTATGTGGCAGGTGCATAACTTGTATGCACGCCCGATGTTTCCGCCATCGGTTGGGCTGTGACAACGCGGGCCGCGACAGATAGGCCACCAGGCTTAACCCGGTGCCGCCACGTGTTGGGCTCGTGGCGAAGCTAGTTCGATGACTGGGCCCTAAGGCCTACCCAGCCTACTACCTTGGCCGCGTATGTAACACCTCGAATTTTTGTGTCCAATGATGTGTTAACACGTGTCATGTTTACACGTGGCATCTATAATAAATAAAGGACTAATTTTGACAAACCTTGAAAGTATATAAATTCGAGGGTTATAAATGTCAACAAGGGTAAATATACTGTAAGTATCCCTAAATAATGCTTAAACCTTCAAACGAATAAATTATAGATCGTACAAAAATAAAACGCGGAAGAAAGTGAGAGATTACAAACTACAGGGGTTAACTGTGTCAACATGTTTAATAATACCTCTGAGTGACCCTTTAACGTCCCAAAGACTTTGTAACGGTATTATACCCTCACTAAAATAATATATATGAATTTCGCGAAGTTTCGATATGAAACGAGAAAGTTACGATCGAATTCGTAGAAGAAGGGTTAAAAGCGTCAACAGTGAAAGTTAAGGCTTTCCAATATAATTAATAAATAAACCGGGGACTTAATAAAGCGGGTAATTAACACGAGGCCCCTATCGGTAAATAACCGAGGGCCAAACCGCAAAGTTACCCCTTCAAACCGAAAGGTCAGGCAAATCATTACGAAAGATTTCGTTATTAATGGCCCGATTCTGTAATCATTATAAAAGATTTGAAAAATCCTGAAATTTAACCTTAGGCGACCCGCGTAAGGTTTAACATAAGTTGAGGCGGGCCGCGAGCCCCTCTATTTCGCGTCTGTTTGATCTTTAGGCGACCCGCGCATTAAAACATGGAACTCCCATGCGGGCCGCGTAAAGTGCCCAGATGCAGAATTATGTAACTACTTGGCTTTTGGAACTTGTGAACGATCAAACACAAACAAAGAGGCATGGGCACCCTACAATGCAACCCCATATCCTTAGGGGACCACCTACCATTACCTCTGGTCAGATGGTAGTGCTTTGCAATGATCAAACAAGCCTGGCATTGGCTATAAATAGCATGCCTTAAGCATAAACAATCACACAACTCTCCAAAAAACACTTATATCTGATCATTCAAGAGGCTCTCTAGCTTTCCCTTTCTGTTCTCTCCTCAAGAGTTAACTTTCTGTAAGTCGTTCATAACCATTTTGGGTTCACATTTTCCACTAGTTATAGCCTATAAACACAACTGTCGTAACTAACGGTTGTCATTGCAATATCTTGCAAATATGATTTTCAGTCTTATGACGAACCCAAAATAGTTTTGAGTGGTATTTATGTGGTATTAAACCTCTAAAATGGTTCCCCTGATCACCACTCTAACTATGTCAATTATCGAGTCAAACGTGCGGTTAAAAAGTCAACAGAAAGCTATTTTAGCGATTTAAGCATAATCTGTAATGTACATGTTATGGAACCTGTTTTGATAATCATAAAACATGATAATAAGTATATAAACATGTTTGCCGCTCGTTTGAATCGATCATTTACTATATAGAACCGGTTCGGAGCCGAAAGTCGCAAAAGTTTGACTTTTGCTTTGACTTCAGTTCTGACCCGTTTAGTGAGGTATAAATATACCTTAGGACTCTCTTAGGACCAGGTCACATGTTGGTATACGCCTATGTGGTCGGTTCATGAGTTATCCGAGTCTTTTGCGCAATTTCCGTCATTCGCCTAAAAGTCGACCGTAACGGCCTTTTAAAATTAAAACGAGTATTTCGGACACGTGAACGGACCAAAACCTTGCTTGTTAAATTATAAGCATGTCCTTAAAGTTTCACGTCAATCCGAGGCCTAGAATGAGAGTTATGCTAAAAGGCGCACTTTTAAGAAAGTTTTCGTAATTAACGGCGCAATTAGCATAACGCCCATCTAACCCAAGTTTTCGTCACCAAAACTTTTACCCACTGTGGTAAAATAATATTTTGGGAATTTTAAAGATTTTTAATAATTTTTACCTTGCTCATAACCTGCGGTTATGGCTACGGTTCGGTAAATACCGAATATGCCCTTTTTGGCCAAAACGGGAGTTCTACAAGGTCTTTTGACCCGATTCCAGTTGCTACTGGTTTTAAATAATAAATAAAGTATTTTAAGCTTTATAAGCTGTTCGGGAAACTCAGATTTCCTGTAGAACTCGAAAATCCCTTTTAAAGTCTTTAAAATGACCGAAAAGCCCCTACGGGGCATAATATAACTTAAACTCGTTACGGGCATTACGGAAGTATCCTACTGATACCAAAATACTTTTAAGGCATATTGACTTAGGAAATAAGCGTACGACTCTTATGGTTAACCGTTTCGCCTATTTGCGCACACGGTACGGCTCATGGAACTAGTTTTCGTGCAATAGCCGATATGGGTCAAATTATACTATTTGAACCCCAAAATCCAGAGTATGAACTATAAACCCATATAAAACAAGTCTCTGAACTTGTTGGGTCCAAATCATACTCCATTCTCGGTTTTCGCCTTTTCGTGCGAATTAACCATATCTATATATCGGAATCAACCGGTTTAAGCTACGGCTAATACAAGGACCGTTAGGATTCTAAGAGGTTAATTAAAACCTTCGTTCCAGATTAGGAGCCCCAGTAAAAGCTATCGGTGACTTGATCTAAATTAAGGATTAATACTTGCAAAGGTAAATACTTTTGACTTATTTCCCCTATATGGGCTTGGGTTACGGTATATTAATACCGCTTGATTGAGCATTATATATTCCATCGCTTAGGTGGTTAATTGAATAAATATGATTGGCTCATTTAAACAGTTTTGTTGCTTATAAGCCTTTGGGGGGTTTAATGACCGTTGTCCCGGATATCCTTGGCATCATTTTACGAAATGGCCACGACCATCGACATCCCGGTGTAGGCGTACACCCGGTATAAAGTGTCGACATTAAAACTAAAAGACGTAGCCGTTGGTTTCTGTACTACGGTTTTACGCAAACGTGGTGTGTCTATAAATCTTTAACCCGGCACGACCCGGGCTACTGAACGCATAAAAGAACATGTAAAACGTTCACAAGATCATTATGAATTTTCCCAAGTTATAAAAGAGTTTGTGCCTTGTGCATTCAAATCAATTTTAATAAACATTTTCAAATGTGTCAGTTGAATGTATTTACCAGTGTAAACTGACGTATTTTCCCCAAAAAGATTAAGTGCAGGTACCTAAACGTAATTGGCTGGTATTAGCTCCCTAGCGTCGGGATAAGCCTCGCAAGCTTGATTGCAGTATCTAATGGAACAATACTTTATCTTTATTTACGATCCACTGTGGATATTCAACTTCTGTAATACATTTTGATATTACAATCAGAGGTTGAAATTTATATATTTATCTTATGCTTCCGCTGTGCATTATATAATTGTGTGGTTTGACTATATTGTTGCCAACATCGTCACGGTAATCCCCCACCGGGCCCACCGGTGAGACACGTGGAAATCGGGGTGTGACAGGTTGGTATCAGAGCCAACATTGAGTGAATTAAACACTATCCTATTGTGTTTAATCTCAGTGACACAATTGCACATACTTGAGTCTAGACAAGAACTTAGGACAAATTCGGATTAATACTCCTTTTTGTCTTTATTTTCGATTTGATTTTTAATAAGTTTTGGAGCAGGAAAATGCCACCTGTTATATTCCGAGGAAGAGGAAGGGGACGAAGAGGCCGAGGAGAAATCGTGACACATCACGATCAAGAAGCTGGACCATCTGGTACAAGACATCCTTCGATGACACGAAGCGAAGAGCCACAACGACGAAGAGATCTTTACGAACCAGCGAGGCATTCCACTTCGCACAGCTCGACGCCATCCTACCGGCACTCCTTTGGGCCAGATTCAGAAAATAATCCCAACAACCCACAACCTTCCTTCATACCTCTACAACGTTCGGTATCGCACCGAAACTACGACGACCCTAGTCCATACTACGTAGCTCAGTTTAATCCGGCTGACTACATACAGGAACCTTCAGGTTTTGTTCCACTAGGGCCACAAGACCATTTTTCTGAAGATCCCATGGAGGAAGATGAGGATCCAACTGAACCAGCTCGTGGTACGCCCACGCATCCGATAGAAGTATCTGATGGATCTTCATATCATGGTCCGCAGTATCAAGGCCCAGACAGCTTTATGGCCTTGTTTGACCGACATGAGTGGTACAACACACCATCTCATCAGACATCACAACCGAGACATCCACAGGATCCCTCTGAGGATTCACGCTTTGAGGCAGTTACGCCACCACCTCCGCCACCGGCACAACCAGTAATACCTGATCCGCCGAGGCGTAGGAGGACCAATGCTCGTATGTCTACACGAGGAGGAGGGGGTAACCACTTCAGCACTCCTCGACATTCTAGTAGTAGCCACTATCCGCCACTACATGAAGAAGGACCTTCAAGTCCTATACAGGAAGCGAACTCCGCACCTACTGCACGAAATTCGCCACCATTTGGGTATGACCAACCCATACCAGCTTACACAGGTCCAACGGCTTACAACCCGTTTGAACCATCACAAGCACAATACAACTACGGCTATGAGCGCGACCCATATGTGGTGTCGGCTAGATATAATGCGCGCTACCCTGACGGAGCACATGGAAACATGGGACCACCGGACTACTCAGCTCATGGGTATCCAATACCTCCCAGACCTCCAGTTCCGCATCAAGCGCCACAACCACGATTTTCTCCTCCTGAACAGGAAGAAATACTCCATCGACTAGATCGTGTGGAGAGAGAGTTCGAGGAAGAAAAGAAAAGCCACCGAGGATTTCTCAAGGGCTTGGCGAATCTACTAAAGGGCAAAAAGAAGAAACGTGACCACTAGCCCTTAATAGTAGTACTACTGTAATTTCTACTTTGAAATAAGTCCCTGCGTGGACAACTTATCGTATTTCAGTCCCTACGTGGACTTATATTTAGTCCTTGCATGGACACCTATCCTTGTATTAGTCCCTGCGTGGACTTGTCACTTATTTTAAAACCTCTATGGAGGTATGTATTATTTGAAAGACCCGTTTAGGGCAATATGTAATTGTATTTGAGATTTTGGAATGTATGTTATGAGTTTTGTTTTAATAGATATAAAAATAAATCAAAACCATTCCTTTTATATTGATCTGCCTAAATAAAGAATCTTAAGGGGGTGAAACCTAGCTTGGGGTCTTTTAAGATCAGTCAAGATGGTACGACCTAGCTGAAAAGATTCTGATTCCCTGTTAACCTCTGTACGCATGTTAACATTCATGGCAGATGTGATTCGTTATAATCACGCACGTCATTCTTATACAATAATCCTTTGAGGATTTCAAAACCCAACTAAATGATATATAGATCGTGGGTTAAATCACCAATGAAGGTGATCAATACTATAAAGACATCCATTTAGTGATGCAATGCCTACGGGCCAGTACTATAAAGACATCCATTTAGTGATGCAATGCCTACGGGCCAGTACTATAAAGACATCCATTTAGTGATGCAGTGCCTACGGGCCAGAATTATTTAAACATCCATTAGTGATGTAGTGCCTACGGGCCAATATTATCAAAAACATCCATTAGTGATGTAGTGCCTACGGGCCAACCATATTAAGACATCCATTAGAGATGCAGTGCCTACGGGCCAGTATTATAAAAACATCCATTTAGCGATGTAGTGCCTACGGGCCGACTATATTCAAACATCCATTAGAGTGTAGTGCCTATGGGCCATAATAATTGTCTTATAAGACAAAAGGCAGTAGTAGTCTATGACTCTCTGTCAGAAAGAGATAAAAGAACTACGGTTCAACTCTCTATGCCTTTGATTCTCTGGAATCTCGGCCAGTATTATAAAACATCATCGTGATTAGGCTTTATGCCGCCAATACTATTTATATAGTTAAAATAGGATATATTCAAATCCTAATATTTAATGAGTTAATAAGTTAACCGAATATGGTCTCTGTACCATGGTTGACAAATTGTCATAAAAGACAATTATATAAAAATCTCCTAAATTAAAAATTTTGTTATCTTCTGTAACAGATTCAAGTTACAAATGGCGGATCCCAATGGAGAGAACAGCCACACGAACGAAGATGACTATGACAATGCGTCAGTACATTTGACAGGCGCACAACTAAAGGCTCTGATCAACAATGCTGTCCAGGCAGCTATTGATCGTCAACATACTGAGTCTCAAGGCAGAACTGTGTCAAAGCCACCCTCTAAACCAAAGACACACTCCAAACCACCCTCTGAACCCAAGAAAGATGACGACAAGCATTCGTCTACTGAGCACAGCGTTCACCGCGATAGAGAATATACTGATGCGTCCAGTGCTAAGGGTTGCACCTACAAATACTTTGTATCATGTAAGCCCCGTGAATTTACAGGGGAAAAAGGTGCGGTTGATTGTATCACCTGGCTGGACGAGATGGACACGATTGTGGACATCAGCGGGTGCGCTGAGAGGGACGTGGTTAAGTTTGTGTCCCAGTCATTCAAGGGCGAGGCCCTGGCATGGTGGAGAGCTCTGGTGCAGGCTTCAGGTAAGTCTGCCTTGTACAAAATGTCATGGGGGGAGTTTATTACCCTCATAAAAGAAAACTACTGCCCTCAGCACGAGGTTGAAAAGATTGAGGCTGATTTTGTCTCACTAGTGATGACAAACCTGGATTGTCAAGCTTATCTGACAAGCTTTAACACTATGTCACGCCTGGTGCCATATCTTGTGACACCAGAACCACGAAGGATTGCCCGATTCATTGGGGGCTTAGAACCGGCAATCAAGGCCAGTGTAAAGGCCTCTAGGCCGACGACCTTCAGGTCAGTTACTGACCTCTCCTTGTCTCTTACACTTGATGCTGTCCGTCTGAGGGCACAAAGGAGCAAGGAGGCTGAAAAGCGAAAACGTGAGGATGATACCTCACGAAAGTCCGGTAAAAAGCACCGTGGAAACGGTGAGGGCAAGAGAGGGTCGGAGGCAAAGAAGAGGGGCAAGCTGATGGAAGACCCTACTGCAAGGTCTGCAAGAAACCTCACTCCGGGAAGTGTAGGTTTGCGTCTGGTTCACAGTCGCAACAAAGGACTCCACCCTGTGGGCTATGCAAGTCCAAGGAGCACAAAACAGTGGAGTGCAAAAAGATAAAGGACGCAACCTGCTATAATTGCAATGAAAAGGGGCACATAAAGAGTAATTGCCCGAAGTATGCCAAGAAGGCAGAAGAGACAAAGAAGTCAAATGCGAGAGTTTTTCGCTTGGATGCAAAGGAAGCGGTCAAGGACGACAATGTGCTTACAGGTACTTTTCTCGTAAATAATATATTTGCAAGAGTACTGTTCGATTCTGGCGCTGACAAGTCCTTTGTAGACCAGAAATTTTGCCAACTACTAAATATGCCAATCAAAACCCTAGACATGAAATACGAAGTAGAGTTAGCAGACGGAACGATAGAAACCGTCTCTACCGTTCTAGAAGGATGTGAAATATCCATTAGGAACCATTCTTTTCCTTTATCTCTACTTCCTTTCAAACTTGCGGGTTTTGACATCGTGCTAGGCATGGACTGGTTATCCCATAACCAGGCCCAAATCATTTGCGGCAAGCGGCAAATAGTTTTAAAGACTCCGAGTGGTGAATCTCTTACCATTCGAGGGGATACGCATTACGGATTGCCCGAAGACGTATCTATGCTGAAAGCTTCAAGGTGTTTGAACAGAGGCTGTGTAATTTACATGGCTCAGGTGATAATTGAAGAACCAAAGCCGAAGATCGAGGATCTCCCTGTCATTTCTGAATACCCCGAGGTTTTTCCTGAAGAACTACCTGGTTTGCCACCAGATAGACAAGTGGAGTTCAGAATTGACATCATTCCTGGAGCAGCTCCGATAGCAAGAGCACCTTACAGACTAGCACCAACGGAAATGAAAGAACTGAGGACCCAGTTGGATGAACTACTGGCGAAAGGTTTTATCAGACCTAGTTCATCTCCCTGGGGAGCTCCTGTCCTATTTGTAAAGAAGAAGGACGGATCAATGCGGTTGTGCATCGACTATAGAGAGCTGAATAAAGTTACCATAAAGAATAGATATCCTTTACCAAGGATCGATGATCTATTCGATCAGCTGCAAGGAGCAAGCTACTTCTCCAAGATCGACTTAAGGTCGGGTTATCATCAACTAAGGGTCAGAGATGAAGATGTACACAAGACTGCATTTAGGACTCGCTATGGTCATTACGAGTTCCTAGTGATGCCTTTTGGGCTCACAAATGCACCGGCTGCGTTCATGGATCTCATGAATCGCGTTTGCAAGCCATACTTGGATAAATTCGTCATAGTCTTCATCGACGATATCCTTATCTATTCTAAAAGCCAAGATGACCACGAGAAGCACCTTCGTTGCATTCTCGAATTACTACAGCGTGAGAAACTCTACGCCAAATTCTCGAAATGTGAATTCTGGCTAAGAGAGGTTCAATTTTTAGGACACGTTGTGAGTGAGCGTGGTATCCAAGTGGATCCCGCTAAGGTAGAGGCGGTCATGAACTGGCAAGAGCCAAAGACGCCTACCGAAATCCGTAGCTTCCTGGGGTTAGCAGGATACTACCGGAGATTTATTGAAAATTTTTCAAGGATTGCTGCGCCCTTGACTTCTTTGACCAAGAAGAAAGAAAAGTACATTTGGGGCCCGAAGCAGCAAGAGTCCTTCGAAATACTGAAGCAAAAGCTGAGCAACGCACCTGTGTTGACATTACCGGAAGGTACAGATGAATTCGTGGTTTACTGCGACGCATCACACACAGGCATGGGGTGTGTGCTTATGCAGAAGGGCAAGGTGATTGCCTATGCTTCAAGACAATTAAAGGTGCATGAAAAGAATTACACCACCCACGACTTGGAGTTGGGTGCCGTTGTATTTGCACTGAAGTTGTGGAGGCACTACCTTTATGGTATTAAATTTGTGATTTATTCGGATCACAAAAGCCTTCAGCACCTGTTCAACCAGAAAGAGTTGAACATGAGACAACGCCGTTGGATGGAAACCCTGAATGATTATGACTGCGAAATCAGGTACCATCCCGGCAAGGCGAATGTAGTCGCCGATGCATTGAGCAGGAAAGAAAGGGTAAAACCCATTCGAATCAATGCCAAGAGCATTGAAGTTAAAAATAATTTGATTGAAAGGATTTTGGCTGCACAGCGAGAGGCTGTGTTGGAAGCTAATTATCCTAATGAAAAGCTGGGAGTAACTGCGGAGCAGTTGACTCTTAGCAAGGATGGAATTCTTAGGCTGAATGGACGTATATGGGTTCCGATTTATGGGGGACTACGAGATGTTGTTCTCCAGGAAGCCCATAGTTCCAAATACTCAGTTCATCCTGGTGCTGATAAAATGTACCAAGACTTAAAGGCAAATTATTGGTGGATAGGCTTGAAAAAGTCTGTAGCCGCCCATGTAGCAAAGTGCTTGACTTGTGCTCAAGTCAAGGCCGAGCACCAAAAGCCGTCTGGCTTGCTACAACAGCCTGAACTTCCCGAGTGGAAGTGGGAATGCGTAACTATGGACTTCATAACCAAGTTACCCAAGACCAGGAAAGGAAATGATACAATATGGGTCATAGTCGATAGGCTGACTAAATCAGCCCATTTTCTACCCATCAAGGAGACGTATAGCTCCGATATGTTAGCCCAACTTTACGTTGATAAGATTGTAGCCTTACACGGCATACCTGTGTCTATTATCTCCGACAGGGATACTAGAGACACATCTCACTTCTGGAAGAGTTTCCAGCAATCTTTGGGCACGCGTTTAAATTTTAGTACGGCTTACCATCCACAGACGGACGGCCAAAGTGAGCGTACTATCCAAACGCTAGAAGACATGCTTCGTGCATGTGCGATCGATTTAGGTGGTAACTGGGATAAAAACCTACCCCTGATCGAATTCTCCTACAATAATAGCTACCACGCCAGCATAAAGGCTGCGCCTTTTGAGGCATTATATGGTAGGAAATGCAGATCGCCTGTTTGTTGGGCGGAAGTAGGAGAGGTCCAATTATCGGGACCAGAGATTGTTTTCCAGACGACGGACAAGATTGTCCAGATCCGGGAACGTCTCAAGGCTGCCCGCGATAGGCAGAAGAGCTACGCTGATCCAAAGCGTAAGGATTTTCACTTCGAAGTGGGTGAAAAAGTATTACTTAAGGTGTCACCCTGGAAGGGGGTGATGCGTTTCGGCAAGAAGGGCAAGCTGAGTCCGAGATACATAGGGCCTTTTGAGGTCATTGAACGAGTCGGATCAGTTGCCTATAAACTAAACTTGCCTGAAGAGCTCAATGGAATTCACAATGTGTTCCACATCTGCAATCTCAAAAAGTGCTTCGCTGACGAGTCGTTGGTGATTCCACACACAGATGTGCATATAGATGAGAGCTTAAAATTCATAGAAAAACCTTTGTCGATTGAAGATCGACAGGTGAAGAAGCTTCGCAGAAAGCACGTACCGATTGTAAAAGTCAAATGGGATGCTCGTAGAGGTCCTGAATATACGTGGGAAGTCGAAGCTACAATGAAAGAAAAATACCCCTATTTATTTGAGTAAATCTCGGGTCGAGATTTATTTTAAGGGGGTGAGGATGTAACACCTCGAATTTTGTGTCCAATGATGTGTTAACACGTGTCATTTGTTTACACGTGGCATCTATAATAAATAAAGGACTAATTTTGACAAACCTTGAAAGTATATAAATTCGAGGGTTATAAATGTCAACAAGGGTAAATATACTGTATAGTATCCCTAAATAATGCTTAAACCTTCAAACGAATAAATTATAGATCGTACAAATATAAAACGCGGAAGAAAGTGAGAGATTACAAACTAACAGGGGTTAACTGTGTCAACATGTTTAATAATACCTCTGAGTGACCCTTTAACGTCCCAAAGACTTTGTAACGGTATTATACCCTCACTAAAATAATATATATAAATTTCGCGAAGTTTCGATATGAAACGAGAAAGTTACGGTCAAATTCGTAGAAGAAGGGTTAAAGCGTCAACAACGAAAGTTAAGGCTTTCAGAATAATTAAATAAATAAACCGGGGACTTAATAATGCGGGTATTTAACACGAGGCCCCTATCGGTAAATAACCGAGGGCCAAACCGCAAAGTTACCCCTTCAAATCCGAAAGGTCAGGCAAATCATTACGAAAGATTTCGTTATTAATGGCCCGATTCTGATAATCATGACAAAAGATTTAAAAATCCTGAAATATTAACCTTAGGCGACCCGCGTAAGGTTTCAACATAAGTTGAGGCGGGCCGCGAGCCCCCTCTATTTCGCGTCTGATGTTTGATCTTTAGGCGACCCGCATTAAAACACATGGGAACTCCCATGCGGGCCGCGTAAAGTGCCCAGATGCAGAAATATGGTAACTACTTGGCTTTTGGAACTTGTGAACGATCATGCACATAATTATGGGGCATGGGCACCCTATGCTCAACCCATATCACTTAGGGGACACCTACCATTACCTCTGGTCAGATGGTAGTGCTTGCAATGATCAACAAAGCTTGGCATTGGCTATAAATAGCATGCCTTAAGCATAACAATTCACACAACTCAAAAACACTTATATCTGATCATTCAAGAGCTCTCTAGCTTTCCCTTCTGTTCTCTCATCAAGAGTTAACTTCTGTAAGTCGTTCATAACCATTTTGGGTTCACATTTCCATAGTTATAGCCTATAAACACAACCGTCGTAACTAACGGTTGTCATTGCAATATCTTGCAAATGTTTCAGTCTTATGACGAACCAAAAGTAGTTTTGAGTTGGTATTTATGTGGGTATTAAACCTCTAAAATGGTTCCCCCTGATCACCACTCTAACTATGTCAATTATCGAGTCAAACGTGCGGTTAAAAAGTCAACAGAAAGCTATTTTAGCGATTTAAGCATAATCTGTAATGTACATGTTATGGAACCTGTTTTGATAATCATAAAACATGATAATAAGTATATAAACATGTTTGCGCTCGTTTGAATCGATCATTTACCATATTGAACCGGTTCGGAGCCGAAAGTCGCAAAAGTTTGACTTTTGCTTTGACTTCAGTTCTGACCCGTTTTAGTGAGGTATAAATATACCTTAGGACTCTCTTAGGACCAGGTCACATGTTGGTATACGCCTATGTGGTCGGTTCATGAGTTATCCGAGTCTTTTGCGCAATTCCGTCATTCGCCTAAAAGTCGACCGTAACGGCCTTTTTAAAATTAAAACGAGTATTTCGGACACGTGAACGGACCAAAACCTTGCTTGTTAAATTATAAGCATGTCCTTAAAGTTTCACGTCAATCCGAGGCCTAGAATGAGAGTTATGCTAAAAGGCGCACTTTTAAGAAAGTTTCGTAAATAACGGCGCAATTAGCATAACGCCCATCTAACCCAAGTTTTCGTCACCAAAACTTTTACCCACTGTGGTAAAATAATATTTTGGGAATTTTAAAGATTTTTAATAATTTTTACCTTGCTCATAACCTGCGGTTATGGCTACGGTTCGGTTAATACCGAATATGCCCTTTTTGGCCAAAACGGGAGTTCTACAAGGTCTTTTGACCCGATTCCAGTTGCTACTGGTTTTAAATAATAAATAAAGTATTTTAAGCTTGATAAGCTGTTCGGGAAACTCAGATTTCCTGTAGAACTCGAAAAACCCTTTTAAAGTCTTTAAAATGACCGAAAAGCCCCTACGGGGCATAATATTAACTTAAACTCGTTACGGGCATTACGGAAGATATCCTACTGATACCAAAATACCTTTAAGGCATATTGACTTAGGAAATAAGCGTACGACTCTTATGGTTAACCGTTTCGCCTATTTGCGCACACGGTACGGCTCATGGAACTAGTTTTCGTGCAATAGCCGATATGGGTCAAATTATACAAATTGAACCCCAAAATCCAGAGTATGAACTATAAACCCATATAAAACGAGTCTCAGAACTTGTTGGGTCCAAATCATACTCCATTCTCGGTTTTCGCCTTTCCGTGCGAATTAACCATATCTATATATCGGAATCAACCGGTTTAAGCTACGGCTAATATAAGGACCGTTAGGATTCTAAGAGGTTAATTAAAACCTTCGTTCCAGATTAGGAGCCCCAGTAAAAGCTATCGGTGACTTGATCTAAATTAAAGGATTAATACTTGCAAAGGTAAATACTTTTGACTTATTTCCCCTATATGGGCTTGGGTTACGGTATATTAATACCGCTTGATTGAGCACTATATTTGTCCACCGCTTAGGTGGATAACTAAATAATATGATTGGCTCATTTAAACAGTTTTGTTGCTTATAAGCCTTTGGGGGGTTTAATGACCGTTGTCCCGGATATCCTTGGCATCATTTTACGAAATGGCCACGACCATCGACATCCCGGTGTAGGCGTACACCCGGTATAAAGTGTCGACATTAAAACTAAAAGACGTAGCCGTTGGTTTCTGTACTACGGTTTTACGCAAACGTGGTGTGTCTATAAATCTTTAACCCGGCACGACCCGGGCTACTGAACGCATAAAAGAACATGTAAAACGTTCACAAGATCATTATGAATTTTCCCAAGTTATAAAAGAGTTTGTGCCTTGTGCATTCAAATCAATTTTAATAAACATTTTCAAATGTGTCAGTTGAATGTATTTACCAGTGTAAACTGACGTATTTTCCCCAAAAAGATTAAGTGCAGGTACCTAAACGTAATTGGCTGGTATTAGCTCCCTAGCGTCGGGATAAGCCTCGCAAGCTTGATTGCAGTATCTAATGGAACAATACTTTACTTTTATTTACGATCCACTGTGGATATATTCAACCCTTGTAATACATTTTGATATTACGATCAAAGGTTGAAGTTTATATATTTATTTTATGCTTCCGCTGTGCATTATATAATTGTGTGGTTTGACTATATTGTTGCCAACATCGTCACGGTAATCCCCCACCGGGCCCACCGGTGAGACACGTGGAAATCGGGGTGTGACAATAACCGACTAGCAATGGTCATCTTTAGAAAGTATTTATGTCAATAAGAGGAAGATTTAAGGACCCTGAATGAAAACTTGGAACTAGTTGATTAATGCTCATATGTTGCTCTTTGCACGACATGCCGGGTTAGTATAAGGAAGTAATGTGAAAGATTAAATATAAGGTTAGACATAAGGTTGTAAGTAGTTCAAGTGGTGGTAGAAATGTAGATTAATGATTGATCCTCATGACAAGTACGGATAATGAGATATAAAAATGATAGTTATGTTAGAATGTTGATACTTGGATGTTTACGGTAATGCGTACTATTATACGCTCACTTCACATAGGGACATGAAAGAACCTAGAAAGGATTTTAGTTTCAAATTATGGAATATGGGATGTGTCACAAACGTCAATTCCTCACAACATACTTATGTAAGTCATCCAATGTAACCTGAATGAATGAACGAACGAAGAGTAAGACTAGACGGGTTATAGAAGAAATGAAAGAGGTTTCGAGGACGAAACCTTCTTTAAGAGGGGTAGATTTGTAACACCCCAAAAACTCGAATTATTCAGTTACTAGTATATACCACGTTTAAAATAAGGAAATGAAATAACTAGGTTATTAAACCTAGTTATATGCTTGGTTAAAAAAAATAAGGATAGGAAATTAAGTTAATTATGAACAAATGACAAACTTGAGGGGTTGATTTGGAAAAGATGGAAAGATGAAATATAAAATAAAAATAAAAACTCAAAAACACACACTGAGTGTGTTTGGGGGTGCGTACGATCGCACAGGAGAAGAGGCAGAAAGGGGTACAAACCCTAATTCAAGATAAACCTTCAAATTGAAAGGGGAAACTGGCTCTAATCGGATACATGGACCTAGATTCTTAATCATCTAGACTTTCTACACATGAGGTAAGTTGTAGAAGTTAATTTTATGATTTGGTATGAAGTGAGACTATGATCAAACTACGAAATTGTATGAAATTGTGAATGTAGAGGTGTTAAAATCACCATTTAGGTTATGTTTTATGAATAAGTTCAAGTAATTTGGTGATTCAAGGTGAAACCCATAATGGTGAGTGAAGGTGGCGACTTGGGTGTTCTACCCATGTCCAAATCCTTGTTTGATGTACTTGTTCCTAGCTTGAATCTATGTTAGTTGATGTCAATTGATGATAATAATTACTAGGGTGCTTAGACTTGGTGAAAATCCTAGTGAAAACTACAAGTTTTAAAGGGTTAAGAACCATCTTGACATGTTAAAGAATCATGTGTTAAATGGTTGCACATTAAGTGTTTGATAAAATGCCTACATGAAACTTGAATTGATTCAAGTTTGTGTTAAAAAATTAGTAAATTCGTCACTTTTGACAGCCTTAGATAGTCATCTTGTAAATGCCGTATCTCATTCGTTATTAGGAGTTAGACAACGAGCCTTATATCGTTGAAAAGGTCGTTTCGCATATTACATTTCATATTTGGTCATAAGAGGCTGGTTATGAGATTTAGTGGGTCAAAACAGCATGTAAAGTTAGTAAATTCGTCACTTTTGACAGCCTTAGATAGTCATCTTGTAAATGCCGTATCTCCTTCGTTATTAGGAGTTAGACAACGAGCCTTATATCGTTGAAAAGGTCGTTTCGCATATTACATTTCATATTTGGTCATAAGAGGCTAGTTATGAGATTTAGTGGGTCAAAACAGCATGAAAAGTTAGTAAATTCGTCACTTTTGACAGCCTTAGATAGTCATCTTGTAAATGTCATATCTCCTTCGTTATTAGGAGTTAGACAACGAGCCTTATATCGTTGAAAATTTCGTTTCGCATATTACATTTCATATTTGGTCATAAGAGGCTGGTTATGAGATTTAGTGGGTCAAAACAGCATGAAAAGTTAGTAAATTCGTTTTGACAGCAAGCTGTTTACACATAATTTAGTTTCTGACCTGATCTTTCAAAAATCGTATAAAATCATAGAAAAATCGTATGGAGGTGTTCTTTATATGCTTGGAAAGATATTTAAATGAAGCACAATTCTTATTTGAAAGTCGAAGTCAGATTATGTGATTAAAAAGGGGGAAAGGGACCCCGAACAGCTGCTGCGTGAAAAATGCAACAATGAAAATAATGTGTTTTATGAACTTAAAAATATGATTTTCTAGTTACCAATTTACTAAACACTAAATATTGCTTCGGGTTTACAGTTGTTAAGGTGTGTTTAAAGTGTTTGTATGTAATAGTTGAAAGATATACTTATCTATAAGTGGTGTGACTTCTAAAAGTCAAGCTGACCCAAAACTAGTATCTTGATAAATGTGGTAATAAAATCCATAAAGTCTAGTTTTTATGATATTAGATGGCTAAACTAATCATCTTATGGATATGATGTAATAGCTCGACTCTTGACAAGCTATATGGGATCTTGGAGAAGAATGGGTTAAACGGGTCAAGTACGCAAAGAAGCTTTAATGGACACAAAGTAAGTAAGCTTACATCTTTTGTAGAATATGAATTTGTTTTTATGAACTATAAATATGATAAAATCGAAATGTGGTTTCCGACGCGATATGGTACATGTCGGAATAGATATAATCGATAAAAACCATGATTAATAGTAAAAAGGGCAAATTGGTAATTTAGTCATGAATGACTAAGTTTTAATGAGTTTTCGTTAAGGTTACCTTATAGTGTAACTAATAAAAGAAATAGCGGGGTAAAATCCGAAATGAGTCGTATGCGTGAATTTGAAATTAAAATATTTTGTAAACATCAATATTTGGTCAGTTAGACCACACGGGCCAAATGGTAGTAATAATACCATTTGACAAATTCGACTAATGTTTGGTTGGCAAGTCACTTGTTCATAGGAACGAATAGCAATTTGGATAATTGTGTCGCCATAAAGTTTCGGCTAATAAAGCGAGGTATAAAAACGGGTCTATGCGTTGACTCGAGCCAGGTACGCGACGAAACGTTTTGTTGTTGTTAATTGTTAATACGTAAATCTTATATATTGATGATATATGAAAGTTCGAGATGTAAAAATGTTTGATTTGTCTATAATAAGGATTTATGATAGACAAATCAACGGGTTGAGCAATAATAGGTGCAAACCGGGTAAATGGGTGCACAATTCCATAAGTGCTAAGCCCGGGGTTACGGGTAAAGAAACATTAAACACACAAGCCGGTAGTCGAAGCGAGAATGCGAGTAGATTAAAGGATTTGGGGACGGGTTGTCAAATTGAGTATTAAGTCCCATGCATAGGAATGTGATTGAAATAGGATTTATTGCTTATTAGCGAACTAACCTCGTGTATGTGTTTATACAGTTTAAATCAGTTGAAGTAATAAGTTACTAAACCATTGTCTTGAGTATGAAATGAGAATGCAGGTATTCTTTTAACGTCGTTATCAGGGTTAAAGAATTTGGAATGCACGAATGTACACGGAAAGCTTATTCGTGGGGATTAGTATGGGAAGAAGGAACGCGGACTGGCTATTGATTACGTAGGTCTAGTTTAGGAATGATGTCATTGTATCTAACCGATGTATATGTATATGGTGAATGCAGGTGGCGTGGACTTAGCATCATTACGAAGAAAAGAAGGTTTGAAGATCGAGTCAAGAGCGAGGGTTGTACGGGAAGGATCAGTCATATAATTTGACAAAAAAAAATATAGGTCTTGAAGTATTAATATAATGGGAAGTGGTAAATTCCTTTTTAATGAGTGTATGAATTTTTGTCTTGGAACCTTCCTGTAAGTATTATGTCTAGTAAAGAACGAAATTTTTGGGCTCTTATTTTCCGCTGTGTCATATTTTAAGTTATTACACGTTAGTCTTACTGGGAATTGTTCTTATTACGAACGGGTCATGCCCGAATTTTGTTAAATAATAGTATGATAATAGTCATTTTCGGAATATGAAATTTGGGCGTTACATACCCCGGGTCGAGTTGCCCCTTGAACCCAATTGCATTCATCCCATGTGTGTGTATGTTAGGCCATGTCTCTCCAAGGCTGTGGGGTTGGGGGTTTGGGTTGGAGGATTTGCTCGACATGTGACACTTGTGGGCTCCACCAGTCCACACCCAAAAAAGTGGGGTGTGGAAGGAGCGTGGGTTAGTGGCGTGGGGTGCCATGTGGATAGATTTTTTTTTTGTTTTTTATATTAACCATAGAATTTAATAAAGTAATTTTGAATAACTACAATAAAATAATACATTACAACAAAAAAAATCAATCAATCATCTTCATCTTCATCTTCAATGGAGTCGAATCTAGAAAGTGTCGAAACATGTTCTACCAGTCAGCTCGAAGGTTTGAATTTATTTGTCTTGACTCGATTAGATTTTGGTTTTGCGTGGTAAATCCGATCTTACCACGCACATCGGGTCTTTGTTGGAAATAAAGATAATTATTCTCTAAATCCTTTGATATTCTTAAAAATATATGAGTAAATTACTTTTTGAGTCCCTGTGTTTTAGTGGTTTTACTCATATGAAAACGACGCCTAAACATGTTTTCATCATACGTTGGTTGGGGTGAGAAATAATCTCTTACCAGCAAATCGTTTGCGGTTTCCCATTCACAAACTATGTACTTCCTCCGTTTGGGTTGGGGTTGGGAAGTCCCTTCATCTGAATCTTCAACAATAGCTTTCACGACCGTCGCCACTGTTGATAATAGTATTTCCGCTCCGTCGTCGGACGAGGATGACAAAACAAATCTATCATACGAATCGCTTGAACTTGAAGAATCCATTGTATATATTTTTTTGGAGGTTGGTAGTGGTTTTGGAATTTTTTTGATAATAAAAATGGTAAATATTGTTTGATATATATAGATTATAAATAAAAGAATGTTTTTTAAATAGCTGTTGGCCAACGACTATGCCAAACGGTTAGCCCAACGATCATATGCCACCAGTCAATACTAGCCAGCCAAGTCAGTGTAAGATTAAATATATTACGTATTAATATTTAATCTGTAGCCATCTTAATCATTTACATTATAGAGATCAAAATATATAATAACCTATTATTTAATTAGTTGGTAATTGTTGATGGACCATATTACCCTTAGTAACTAATTAGGTTTCCTCCTGGGTGCTTATATAAGGAGAGTTATGTGGAGGTTTAGGGGTTACTCAGTTACACAATTCACACACCCCATTAGCCACAACATCATCACGAAACCTCCTCTCCATAACCGATACCCCTTTTCGGTTCTCTAAGTCCCCATCATCAGTCAGCACCCTAAGGAGGAACCAGATCAAGATGACAGGCATGTCGAACTCCATTACTGGATTCTCCTCTGCACTATCTGCTGTGACAGGTATGATTTATATGTTTTCCTTTATGTATAAACAGAACTGAACCAACATGTGGTATCAGAGCATATGTTGATTAGTCGGTTCTGTTTTTTTGTATCCGAAATCTGGAATAAATCTGGAAAACAGAATTATAAAACCATAATATTTTTCGTCATCATCATCCGAAATATCATCTCGGATCTGAATTATGTCATCTCGGATCTGAATCATGAATCATGGATCTCGGATGAATATGTTCATGAAGTTTTACTGTTCCGAAATCAATATGTTTAAATGTGTAATAATATTTCAGAGATTTCGGATGAATGTTTGAGTAATTTTTATTTAGGGTTCATCATGTTCTTAGTCAAAATTCGAATTTTCCTTTATGATTTGGAATGTGATTTGAATTGTTAAATGTTTCCCTAATTTTGATCTAATTTTGTCTATTAAGTTTTTTTTCGAAATCTGTTAAAAGGATAAACAGATTATGTTTTCGAAATTTTATGATAAAATAGATCAATGTTATAATTGGAAACTATATCACAATTCTCAATTTTCGAATTTTCGGTTATGATATCACAATTAACAGCTGTTAGCGAGGTTGCTACTCGAGACCATGAGGTTGCTACTCGCAACCATGAGGTTGCTACTCGCAACCATAACGTCATCACTCGCAACCATGAGGTTGCTACTCGCAACCATCACGTCATCACTCGCAACCATGAGGTCGCTACTCGCAACCATTACGTCATCACTCGAGACCATGAGGTTGCGAATCGCAACCATAACGTGATTAGTCGAGACCGTAGTTGCGACTCGCAACCATAACGTCATTAGTCGAGATCGTGGTTGCGACTCGCAATCTCATTATTTTAAGCTGTTTAAATGAGTTCGATCCGCGCTAACGGGTGGTTTGCTATTAAATGATTGGTTTTTGTAATTATTTAGTTAATTAATGAGGATCAAATAATGTTTTACAAAACCAAAATGGCTTTACTTGAATGAGCTTCTGATGCATCATTTCTGGCCAAAGCTGACTTGATGCATCTACTTATCATCCAAGTATTACGAAAGCTATGTTGTGTGTGCATCATAAACATGAATGTCTTAATTTCTGGCCAAAGCTGATCTAATTCATTCATAGATGGCATACTCAACAAGTGCATAACTAAAGTGTTTGTCTCAATTTCTGGCCAAAGCTGATTTGTTACAACCACTTTGCACATATGCTTAAATGATTACACTTCTGGCCAAAGCTGTTTTGTCTTCGTTTAAGTAGAATTTTAAGTAGTCTATTATTTTGATGTTAGTAATAGACATATCACAACCTCTTCACATAATGATCCTTATATTAATGATCCTCAATTAATTTTGTGATCATTTTGTCTGCCTTATTCTTAGTACCCATATTTTTACTCACTATAATTTTCTTCTATAAATCTATATCTCATCCACTCTAATTCCTAAGCCTAAAATGTTTTGCTTTATTTAAAGTTTCTATAAGAATTAGCTCTTAAATTAAATCCTTGATTATCTCTTAAGACACGATAACCTTATTGCTCTCTTCTGATAAGGCACTACGGAAGAAAAGTAGAGCATGATGATTAGGATAAATCGAACATGATGTCTCTTATGATAATCAAGAACTCTCTAACATAATTGCTATCACTAAAGTTATTCCAGATTAAGTCTTTCCTAAGACTAATCTATAATTGTGGAATAATCACAAGAACTCCTAAGGTGCATGTCTTCATTTAAATTATAAATTATAAGGTTAAGTGGTATATGTGAATATATTATAATGTACAATACCATGACCCGTAAAGTTAAGGGCTTACGCATGGAAATAAGTATATTTTCCAGTACATTACATACTAAGTTTTTCTTTTGTACAATTTGATGCATTATAAATCAGCTATAACACTCAAAAGTACCAAAGTATAACGAGTGTGTTGATAAGCAACATATGTACATAGAAATAAATGTTTGAAACTGGAAAATAAGATGTTATTCACCTTACAACCACGAAAACCTTAAGAGAGGATTGTTCTAAAGTCCATAGACAAATTACAAGTGCTAATCCCAACGTTAAGGTTCTTCAAGGGAAAATCTCACTGCATAATTATGTCATTAGACTAGGCATAAGCAACGAGACTATCCATTATTCTAAAGAACAGTTGGATAAATTAATTAGATAGTAACTTACTAATGATATTTAAGTCTGATAATTTTAATATTCCAATTAACACATGATTAGTTGACTCTAGTTCCATACGTTTCCTTACCAGAACTCGACAAATAACTAACATGAGAGTTAGTGACAAAATTAAATGTTAAGACTATAAGAACCATAATGAACAGTCTTCCAACAACGCTTTTCGATACCTTATATATTCTGATTAATCAGAATATAGTATCATAATTAAGCAATGTTATGAAGGTTGTGAGGTTTGCATAGTCAACATAAAGTCACACTTATCTCAAACTCTTATCTTATTTGTTCTAAATATCTAGATAGAAACATTACTATGATGAAACTAGATGATACCTTACTTTTTCACAACTTTTGTCATCATGCAAATGAGAATTTGACAAAAGGAAAATGAGACTTATAAATTTCATCCATTAGAACCAAAATTCATGAGAAATCATAACATGGTTAATGAGGATGATTTTTTTTTCATCTAATCTCATTTTCAGTGATTCTAAATCATGACGTTACAGCCCTAAATATTACTTGGCTTAAGGAATAAGTATGGGTCCATCATAAGTCATTCATTGACATTCGTGGAACTTATTCCAAATGGAATATTCAGACATAATTCATTTATCATTTGAAAGACTATCAACTTGTATCTAAATTTTGTCGCATATGGCCTACGGTCTTAGAAGAACTCTATTCATATATGTAGTTAATCAGATTTCTATTAAATATGTCCTTAAAGTTTCTTATGATATCTGGACATTAAAGAAATCAAATAAAGTCTAACGTATATGTGATAGGTTCCCACGTCACGTAGCTCATTGAAACTTCTCTTGTAGCATTCTAGAGATATTAAAGATCAGTGGGAGCATTAAGTGTCTTAATAATAACTTGCAATAGTTGCAAGAGATGGGGGATTGAAAATTTTAAATTTCCACCTCTTGTACAAGACATCGTTCCATCACGACACTGTTCAATCAAACCTTATCTCCTTAAATCTAATGCTACTCTTACAAAAGTTTCATTGTTGCTTAATTGTGGGCGCACTTAGATTTCTTACCTAAACTAACATAATCCTCAACAAGAGAAACTACAACGACTAATGTCATTAATTTGTTTTCTCTATTAGAATTTGTTGGTCGTTAAGTATTGACCCTAAGCATGCTGAGTTCCTAAAGATTTCTAAGGTTAGTGGGAGCAGTCAAAGTCCTTATTATGACTTGCAAGGAATACAAGAGGCGGGGGGAAGAGTGTCATTAAATTCACTCCGAATTTAACTCCGATTACACCTCTTGTACACTATACTGCACCAACTCTTACAAACTTAGAATGAAAATGATAGCAACCTAACCAAGAGCTAATCCATAAAATTGAAACTTCTAATGAACCCAATAATCAACTCAGGAGGTCATCTAGGTTTAAAAGCCTACTAACTTTGATGATTACATAACCTCCCTAATTGAAGTTGAAATGGATTTTGGAAATGTTTAATGATCCTATCTCTTCAAATTAAGCCATTAGTGTAAATCAATCATATGAATGGAATAAAACAGTTTTCTAGTAAAACTGATTTTATGTGTTTGTGTAACATTTGGGATTTGATTGAATTACCTTAGAGTGTTCATGACTAAACCAAATCCTAATATAAGTGTTAAGACACTAAAAAGCATGATTGGTTGTCAAAGGTTGTACTCAGGAAGAGATAAATTATTAAAGAATCTTTATTGCATATCTAACAAAAGATTTCTTTGAGGATCATCACTATTCTAGTAGCTTATAATAGTTTTAAGCTACATTAGACGAACATTAAAACGTTTTCCCTAATAAATGGCTGACACATTTACATGTTCATTAGATAACAACCTAAAGTTTCAAACTGAAGGTTAAAGAACACTTTACTTGTAAGCCAATAATATCCATGTATGGGTTAATGCAAACATCATAATGTGATGAAAAGCTAACGTAATTATTTTCATCAAGAATCAAGTGGATTAATGTACCTACCTCAAGATGAGTGGGAGCAACTAAAATAAACTTGTCTATATATAGATGACATTCTTTGACAAGCATATGTTACATAAGTCAAAGCATTGTTAACACAAACTTTGATATAATAAAACCCAGAGATATCTCTTACGTGATTGATATCATAACATACTGAGATAGACCCAATGGGATATTAGTTTCGTTCCATAAGTTTAACATTAAATGGGTCCTTACATATGTAACAATCAATATTGCTCTCCTTTAGAGGACAATAGGATAAATGAGATTATTTATTTACGCTTCATTAATTAGAAGCCTTATGTAAGTTTAAGTCTATACTCGTTTGGATATTACTCATATTGCAACACACTAGATATGTCTAGATTAATGTGTAGCATCTAATGGAGTATTACAATATCTTTAAAAGAAACGAGAGACTACAATTTAAAGAAGAAGTGAGAATTAAAACCGGTTTATTACTCTAACTTTGAGATATTCGAAGATTATAAAATGCAGTTTCGGGTATATCTTTATGTCAGCAGACAAAACCTATTTCATGGAGGAGTCATAATGCACTGATATTAAACAACCTGAGTTATAACGACACAACATGGTCACTAAATGTTGTTGGAAATTTAATCAGTGGACTCATAAGTTTATTAACTCCATATAATGTTTTGAAGAATTAGTGTGATAAAGTCAGCTACCATAACTCCTTGAACAGTAACAGTTCAAGAGGTGCTGCATTAAGTTTCGATACGCAATTAATTATTCGTTTATGAACGAATTGAGGAAACTAAGTTTTGTATCGAATACATTCATGATATGCTTAAGGATCCTATAACTGAAGGGCTATTACCCATAAGTCTTATTAAGAGAGCTCATATACTGGTATTAATTAATAGTCATGCGCAATTGCATATCGTACTATGAATGACTAAATATTAGTTAATTTTCCTCAAGTTTGATTTTGTATGTCTATTAGAATATGTTCAACCGGTATAATGGCATATAGACAAATAAAAAGTTACAAATCAAACAAAGGGCTTACGCGTATTTTGATCATGACGATTAGGTTTTAAATTAAGGCTATAGTATGATTAATGGGGGTCCTGAGTCGCATAATGATTCAACGGCTGTATTTTTCTGCTATATTACTTGTTTAAGGCTAAAATGAGTGTTAACTCCTGATCAGGCTTATCTAATACTCATAGTAAATGATTACTCGGCTAAGTGGGAGAATGTAAGATTAAATATATTACGTATTAATATTTAATCTGTAGCCATCTTAATCATTTACATTATAGAGATCAAAATATATAATAACCTATTATTTAATTAGTTGGTAATTGTTGATGGACCATATTACCCTTAGTAACTAATTAGGTTTCCTCCTGGGTGCTTATATAAGGAGAGTTATGTGGAGGTTTAGGGGTTACTCAGTTACACAATTCACACACCCCATTAGCCACAACATCATCACGAAACCTCCTCTCCATAACCGATACCCCTTTTCGGTTCTCTAAGTCCCCATCATCAGTCAGCACCCTAAGGAGGAACCAGATCAAGATGACAGGCATGTCGAACTCCATTACTGGATTCTCCTCTGCACTATCTGCTGTGACAGGTATGATTTATATGTTTTCCTTTATGTATAAACAGAACTGAACCAACAGTCAGCTCTCCCCCCCCCTCGCCCCACGGCAGGCTTAAAAGCGACGCTAGTGGGGCAACATCATGGCCAACACTGGCACGGTGTGGTTAGCCAGCGTTGCCTGGCATCCCGTCCTATAAAACAACCCATTCCCCACAGCCTAAATAAGTATCATACAATGCCTTATATTGTTTGTCAAAATTATTTTTTGTGATGATTGCCTAATTTGGTTTACTTTCGTAAAAACGTAAACTCATATGTATTTTATCGATTAGGGTACAACATTTAAGTAAAGGTGCACATAAAAATGAGTGGTATTTCTTCAAAATAGTTTAATAAGTAAGGATGCACATAAAAATGGGTGGTATTACTTCAAAATAGTTTAAAAAAGTTTCTTTCATGGGAGATATTATTTACTTAAATAAATCATTTTTCTCCACGTACATTGTTTGAAATCTAATCTAACTTATAATAAAAGAGTTCAAATAATGGCACGTGTTATTCTCTTATTCAACCTAATAAATTTTATTTATATTTGTTTAATAAATTTTTTTTAATATTAATATTAATTAATAACTAATATATAGTTATCACTTATTTTTATCCTTATTTTTATCTAAAATTAATAAATAACTTCAATTTTGCAATTTAAACCCTTTGTTTTTTTACTTTTAACCCAAAGTTTTTCATCTTTTCAAATTTAATCACATCTCTTTTTTATTTTCAATTTTGGTCCACCATACTTTTCATCTTTCCCAAGGTTTTCGTTTCGTTCTAAATTTTGTGAGTTAACACACCGCAACGTGCGTGTGGGGTTCAACATTTTTTTTGTATATTGTTTCCCGTTTGACTAGTCTGTCGCGTCACATCTATTTTTTGCGTTTGACAAGTTTGTCCAACACGCGGGTCCTAGATGGACTTAGTTATTTTTTCTATATTTTACGTTTCGGTTTAATTACTCAGCAACGAGCGTGCGTGATTCAAAGATTTTACGTCTTTCGCTCGGCGTTATTTTTTTTCTCGTTTTTATTTATTTTGTTTTTACGAGCTTTCCGGTGTTGATGGTCGCTGACAATGGTATAGTCTTGCTACTACTTAACACAGTTTTATAACAACCGCTGTAACGCAGGGGCTTAATACTAGTATCAAATATAATTCTTGCATTAATTCTAAACACGTGAGATAATAAACCCCAATAATATTTTAGTTACGTTATTTAAAACCGCAAGGAAATCGAAAAGATTTTCGATACAAGCCCAACCCTCTTCGGGAAACAGTTGAACTTGACCACAGGAAGCCATCCGATTATGAAAAGGTTGTAAAGTTGATGTTTGTTTTAAAACACTTTCAAACATTTTACATGTGGAATTCCACCTAGTAGGCATGTCTCGGTTCGAGCCTAAAAAGTTTTTATTTTTGCATCCTTACAATATTTTTTATATTGCCTGTATCTTTCCCAACTTGATTTAAAAACATTACGTAAATAAATCCAAAAGAATTTTTGAAATTTTCGACAACGCAAACAGAGAGACCGTCTTGCACAACTAAATTAATAATATGTGCGATACATCGTGTATGGAAAAAAACTCCATTACAAATCGGGTTATATTTTATTTTAAAATTTTCAACTGTGATATTACTGTTTGACGCGTTGTGGAACGACACTGAAAATATTTTGTTTTCTAAATTTTAAGTTTGTATTACATTGTCTAAAACTTAAAAAATATTTTCTCCGATATACGGATACTCAAACAAGTCAACCGCAATAGTATGTTTCATTATTTGCCACATATCTGGATCTACCCAATGTACGGTGATGCAAAGATACAATTCCGGTAATCATATGGAGCCGACTAAACATTGGTGGTTAAGTTCATATCGGTTTGTAAGTTTTTAAAATATCGATTAAAGTTCTTTTAGCTTGTTTCAATAATTTCATACAATGGCACTTTAGAGTAATATGACTTACATGTTTGTAACGAGGTTAGAGCATGTCTCGAATCATTTTTGTCAAGTAAAGGTTGTCGAAGTTGGAGACCGCCAAACCTTATTGAATCACGAATTTCGCCATTTGGTCTTGAACCTTGTTATAGTCGTAATGAAAAATCCCACCTTGAGGATCAATCGAAGTTTGACCACTACTTTCCACCGGAATATCTTTTATTCACTTACACTATTTCGTCATATGATTTATCATGGTGAAGTTTAAGTTGGGTTCGAGAAAACCAACACACCTTCTACAACGTGCCTTTTGATGGCCATTCGATAGCAAACATAAGTCGAACTACCCATTTTCTTCACCAGAAAGCAATCTGTTTCGTGTCGTTTCTAGAACTCCAACAACGAACGACCGGTTCACTTGTGAAACCTTGGGCATTAACCAGATGGTTGTGATGAAGCCATAAAGTGGAGTAGTAAGTGAATTAAAGAACTAACAAACAAGTAAAACACACAAGAAAAAATGAGTGTATACGATAGCAGTTTTTTGTGTTTTTCAGTTCCTTTTTTGCGTTTTCAAGTGTGGTGATCAACCCAAAACATCATATACCTATTTATACCAACTTAGGGGGTGGGGCAATATGGTGAATTAGGGAAGAAAAAAAAATGGTCCCAACACCGTTTTCTAACAGTAAAAAGCGTTCCAACGGCAACCAGTTTTTTTTCACATCAGTTCGGGAACCAGTTTCTCCCCAAACCAGTTCGATCAATTTTGATGTGAGGAGGTAGAACCGATGGAAAACCGTCAGTTTGGATACCAAACTAAAACATTTCAAAAAATTTCAATACTAAACCTGTTTCGCTTCGAATCGTATTTCTACCACTAGTTATATTAAAAGCCTAAGGGGCTATTTGTTTACCTCTTAATGAGTCTTTTAATGGTTAATACATCTTACTGGTTTAACACTTAATGGTTCAGACTGTTTGTTTCACGAGCAGATGTCTGAATAGTTCAGACATTTACCCCTGAATGGTTAAGCACTATACTGAGTCTGAATGATTAAGACCTCTAATCTGAATTGGTCAGACATTTGCTTATAACGGTTAAGTATTATAGTAGCTCTTAATGATTCAGACCTCTTATTGATTCAATACTTAATAATTAAGAACTTTTACTGATTTAACACTTAACCATTCAGTTAACCATTCAGAAGTTGTACAACGAACCTAGAAACCCTTCAAAATGTACAATTTTTTAGTTAGATAGATGTACGAAAGTATAAACAAAAGCAAGCAAAGCAAAGCAAAGGTGGTCTTCCTCGAATTACGCAAAGTCTGTGGCTTACGCCAGAAAAGTCCACCTTCCGGCGACAGCACAGCTCCGGGGCCCCCATCTCACGGCTTACACCCGCCGGATTCTCTCATTATCATTTTCACTAAACTCAAATTGCACAATTATTCTTCTTCTTTTTTCACCCTAATCTACCAATCCTATGTCGACAACAACATCCCATTCCCCAATCACTTCAACCCACCTTATAATAATAATAATAACCTTAATTGCTGTACCTATTTATTTAATTTGCTCACGTTAATCAGATGAATTTATAAACAGACCCACATGGTGATTTATTAGCTTTGTCTCCTCCTTTCACTCTCAAACCCTCATCCCCACCACTTGTTCGATGAAATGCTTACATGAGCACTATTATCATGATATATCTATATATTACTACCTAGTGATTGAAATGATTGTTGTGTTGTGTTGGTTCACCCTTCACCTTCAACAGGAGCCTCTCATATCACAATTATATATATCTGTTCATTATGATTTATGCTTATGCCCTCATCTTTTGTGCTAAAAGTCAACTCAAGTCTCAAACTTTATGCACTCTTTTACTTCTGTTGATTATGTTCTTTGATGGGTATGCATCTTTTTCTTCTCACTCTTTTTATGTTTAGTGGGATCTTTTATGGTTTCAGATCTGAGTTTGAATCTTGTTTTTTTCTTTTCATGACAGGATGATATATATGGTTACAAAGATGAAGAAAGCTGACAGAAGAGAGTGAGCATATGCAACCAGTTGTATATAGAGTATGCATTTATTGGGATTATGCGTGTGCTCACTTCTCTTGCTGTCGGCTGACTCACAGTGGAACTACAGCAGTAAACTTATGGCTCTCTCTTTCTTGTATTTTATGTGTTTTTATAATCTTTTTTTGTGTATTTTATGTGTGGTAGTGGAGATGTTTGAACTTTGAAGCTGCAAGAAAAGGAGTGACACCTGGTCAGAGACTTATTGACACACACCCATCATCCACCATCCATTACCACCACCGCCATCACTGTGTTCACAGAAAAAAGCTGCAGCTTCTGATGACTCAACACTTATCTTCCCAGTTCCCATCATCCACCTTCCACCACATACCCTTTTTTTATTAATTTTAATCTTTTATATAATAAAAGTTTTGACCTTTTTGTTTCTTGATGTGTAAAAATGGAGTTTTGATCAGATTCAAACTGAGGAAGATGATCTCGGACACACCAGGTAGAGAATAGTGTATTATGTACCTTCTTGTTAATTTTGTACTATTTATGATGATTGATTAATTATTTAATATGTTTTCTTTTTATCCAACCTTCCCTTAAACTGTATTAATTTTTATTATTATAATATTCAGCTTTGGAGTTTGAAATCCTGTACTTCTTCTTGATGAAGAGCAAGAAGAGGGTTTTTTCTTGAAATCATTAACAAGGTACTACACTATCTTCTCATAGCTGTTCTTTTTTCTTAACTGCAAATTTAACCGTTTTTTAGTTTTTTTTCCAAAGAATTTTCTCCCAAATTTTAATTTATTCCATCCTTTTCCCCTTTAATATAATTTCCTACTGATTTTTGACCTAAAATAAAGCTGGGTCTGATTTATTTTCAGTTTTTGGGAAGAGAAGACCAGAAAAGTTATGGTTTTCTTTGAAGAAGTGATCCAATTTAAGCATGGTATGCATCACAACTAGCTAGGGTTTCATTGTGTAAAGTAAGAACTTGTTACTAAACATGAGTTATAAACTTATAATTACTCTCTTTATATATAATGTCTTCTAAATTTCAAGTTTGCCAACAACAGGACCCCTAAAAGATGCATGCAACCAACTCTTTGAAAGTCTATGGGTTGCTATATACTATCTGGAGGCACCATATCAAAAGGATTATTCCAGGTAAGTATATATATGTGTGGGAACTTATTTACTTTGTTGTTTTTAAAAAAAAAAAAAAATCTTTCAACTTAAGCATAACATATATCTGATATACATTGGCGAAGCCACGCCCCCCCGAATTTTCGCAAAACCGGGGGGGCGGCAACGTATATACCTATACGAAAGTACTATTCATAACACTACGCATCGAAAAGTTCGGGGGGTCGGGCGCCCCCCCGGAGATACCTTATCCTTCGCCCATGCTGATATATATGTGTATATCTTCATTGAAAGATTTAGGGTTTAAGGATAATATCTTAGTTCCTATAGTATAAACATTGCTGCTTTGTGTTTTGGGGGTTAGTAAGAAACAGCTTCTATTACCCAAGTAGGAATGCATTATTTGGTTAACTGTTTCAACCATATTAGGTGATGATGGTATTTAGTTGTTGATATATATATATGATTCATTGTATGTTTTGGGTAAATAATACCAGGCTCTGATGCTTTTTAATGGCCAATATAAGAATATGTATTGAAGTTCACTTATTGTTTGTGATTTAATGTGGTGATTAACTAGCTCAATGATGAACTATATATAGTGGATACATTGTTTATCTTTATTTCAACCTCTTTATAATTATTTGTTCTTTATGACTTTATGTTTATAATGAGTTAACTAGTACAAGGATACAAGGGAATTAAAATTATGCAGGCCTTATAGGTTCCCTTTTATGTTCTTAATTTATTGCATTTCTTATAGGATGAACTACAATTTCACCTTGTATATTTTAAAGTTTGGAGCATATAATAGTGTAGCATAATTGTTACAAAACAATTACTAGAGATGCTTTGCCTATATAGTTATGTTTGTACATTGTAGTTTGTACTCCTTATGTATACCATAGTTGAATTATTAATTATCACTTATCAGTCAACAAGAGTGCTTTAGTGGACAATTGAAGCATTTGTTAAGCTTCCAATATGGTGCTTTTAGGTCTCTACATGGCTTAAAGGTTTTATAATTCTCTAAAGGCCCGTCTTTAAGAATGTTTACACCTTACATGTTTTTTAACAACAATTTTTACACCTAAAGACCACCATGCCTTTGTGACATACGGCGTGGAGGCCTGCACCTTAGTGTGCCTCGCGTCTAGGCACACTTGTAAGAAAATAATATAATCTTAACATCATAACCTTTTGTTGCTCTCACAAATCACTGTGATTTGAAGAAAAAAAGAAGCATAACGTGTTCATCATAAGTTGCAACTAAAGGATCTCGTGACATAAACCCTTCATGCCTTCACCAATGACTTAATTGAATATTCTAAAACTATATATAAAAAAAGAAGCATAACGCACTCATCATAAGTTGCAACTAAAGGTTCTCATGACTTACATGCCTTCACCAATGACTTAATTAAATATTCTAGAACTATATAGCTTAATTGGTGCACATTTTGGCAATCTAGAAAGCATTACTATTAGAAGTACTAATATTTTAAATTTGGATTCCATCTTGTGAACTAATGTGTGCTATAACATCAAGAAAAGGTTGGAAAGCCACTTAGCATCATGGGTGATATATATATAGAGTTTAGGATGGTTTTGACATGATGATTTCATTGCTATCCCCGAGTCAAATTCATCAACCAAATGCCTCAACCACACCAAATATCTAGTAATATCTCACAACAAACTTGATTTTTTTTTATATTGTGATCATACAATCATACCCAGTAAATCCCACACATAGCAAAGCTATTGGTAGGGTGGGATGTAGGCACATCTTTCCCCTAGGGATGGAGAGGTTGCTTCGAGAGAGACCCCCGACTCCAAAACAAACAACAGGCAAATACATAGGACTAAAGAATGTATACATAGGAAGCTATCAATAGAAGACGTGTGAAAGTGCATTGTGGCAAGAGTAGCTGGCTACATCAACAAAAATAATACATATGCATAAAGTAAAAAGGAAAAATGTAGGCCTCTAAGACAGAGTTAAGCCACAACAGTACTATCTAAATGTCCTTAACCTTAATACTACGTCTCCACTAACTCCTATTCTGGACCATGTCCTTGGAGAGGTGCAACTCTAGCAAATTTTGCCTAATCCGCTCATCCCAATCAACCTAGGCCTACTTCTACTCCTCCCTTCCATGGTGAGGGTTTCCACTGCCCTAATTGGCTCAGTCGACTGCCTCATCTTCATATGACCAAACCATCTCAATCACCCCACCTTTATTTTATCCACTATACTAGCTACTCTTAACATTACCCTAAAAACCTCATTTCTTATCTCTTATCTGGTATAATCTTGTGTGGCCACACATCAACCTTAGCATTCTCATCTCTACTACATCCATCTTGCACGCTTGTGTCCTTTTGATGACCCAACACTCTGTCTCGTGTAACATAGCAGGTCGAACTGCAACCATATAAAGTTTTCCCTTTAATATAGTTGGGAACCTCTTATCATACAAAACCCCAGAGGCTGCTCTTCACCTACACCATCCAACCTAGATACGATGGGCTACGTCACTATCAGTCTCCCCATCCTTTTGCACAAACGCTCCTAGATACCTGAACTTAGTTGCTTGAGGAACCACTTGACCCTCAATAGTGATCTTGATCTGAGTGTCCTCGTAGTCACCTACACCACTAAAGTCACAGTAAAGGTACTCAGTCTTAGAGCAACTAATCCTTAAACCCTTGTTCTCTAAAGTTGCTCTCCCCTCCTTTAGCCTTGCATTAAGGCTTCATCTAGACACCGCAAGTGAATCAACTTGGACAACTCATCCAAAGCAACCGGAAAAAGAAACGGACTCAATGCAGACTCTTGGTGGAGTACTACCTCCACATGGAAGGAACCTGTATCCCCTACAGGCGCATGTACCCTAGTTCCAGTTTCTATCATAGATATCCCTAATTATGTCTAAATACTTCCCTGGCACTTGTCTACCCTCCAAACTAATCCCAAATCAGTCTACATAGCATACTGTCATATGCCTTTTCAAGGTCAAGTAACACCATATGTAGATCACGCTTCTTCTCCCTATACTTTTCTATCAATCTCCTCAAAATGTGAATCGCTTCCGTAGTTGACCGCCCTGGCATGAAACCAAATTGGTTTACCATAACCTGAGTTTCTCTTCTAATTCTAGTCTTAATAACCCTCTCCTATAAAGGGAAGCAAGTTTTGTTGTTGAAATCTAGCAAATCAATAAGAATTCTACAAAGTGGTCTAAACTTAATTAACTAGTTAACCTAGGATTAAGTGGACCATTTAGCAAATGCATTAAGGTCCTTTTGAGTTGTATATGCAAGTCCCCAATTTTTTTACTAATCACTCTTTGAATCAAACATCGATAGAGACAGATGTGTGTGGTGAAATGAAATCAAACACAAACAAGAATATAGATGAGGAATTGTATGAATCCTATTGATAAACAATTATCATAGCTTGATTCATACACACATACATACATCGTTCAAGTCCCATCCAACCCTAGGTGAGCTCCCCTTGGGTTGGTGATCTCACCATAAACTCACACATATAAATGAACACTACAAGCCCCTATTTACAGTGTAGATCTAATATTCAAAATTTCAAATAAGCCGCCACTTATTTGAATTAGTATGCGCTTCACCTTAAGCGCATACTTTGCATCCCACGTGTTCACTTCTAAAGTGAACGCTTCACGTCCATGTGGATGCTCTTTGAAGCATGTGCTTCACCGTAAGTGCTCACTTTTCATTTGAAATCGCAAGTCACAAATACATACAAAACAATTGATAGTAAAATAGGCATGCACATTTGTTCCTTCAATTACAATAAAAACATATATGACAACGTACATACCCTTGCAAGAAAATACTTAAATCAGAACATCGTATCCATGTTGCTCATCACAGATTACTTTTATTGAATTATATAGTGTGTTCTTCATAAGTTGTAACTAATAATATATCACATGGGTTCATTAATCCCTCATGCCTTCACTGTTGACTTAATTGAACATACAAAAAATAATAACTTCATAAGTGCTAAATTGCTAAGTAAAATTTTTAACATTCACAAATTAATGACTTATTTAGCTTTAAATTGCTAAATAACCAAGAATATATACTGGAATTAAGTTTAATATTTTCCTATTCCTAGAAGGAAAGTAGAAGACTTTAGTTTGATTTTTGAAGTCAAACTTACCAGTTTTCCAACTCTAAAATCAAACAGAGTTTTGTAAATTTCAAGGAGAATGTTATAACTATATTTAACTTTATAACAAATACCAGAAATAGAAACATGTAAGTGTTCAGTTTGTTAGAAAATCAAACACATAAAGTTTTTTTTTTTTTTTTTTTTTTTTATAATTAAAATTTACCAATGAAATTTTCAAGCTTCTGCTCATCTCCACTATAATTTTCAAGGACTCTTATTTGCATCTTAGGTTCTTTGCTATATTTTATCCTTAAAATTTGAAGGAAAAAAAGTGGCTTAGCTGAGCTAGTTTTTTCATTTTATGAATATTATCATGATTCAGATGCATATCTTTCCTGAAGTTTGATTGTATTAGAAGTATATATATTAATTTTGGTATCAAAGGTTTGATGGGACATATATTAATGTAGATGTGAATTCCCAAGTTCCAACACAATTTACCAGTACTCTTGTACTGACTTTACAGGGCTGTAATCATTGTCTTTCCTATAATTGGGTTTTTACCCGAAGACTTGCTTGTTTCATGAAACTTTGGGGTTGTAAACGAGCCGAGCCTCAGCTCGCCTAGACTCGAGCTCAACTCGTTTAGACTGCGGGGTATGGTGGGGCGGGGGTTGGGCTTGGGTTGGGGCATTTGTTGACACGTGGCTTGGGTGACAGACATGGGGCGACCCACATTAAAACAGGGTATGGTGGGGCGGAGGTTGGGGGCGTGGGTTTGGTGGGCTTCGCTGGGCTGACCCGGCTGGGCTCTTTGGGCTCTTTGTAATTAAAGAAAATTACATAAAAATTAAAGAAAATTACATAAAAAAATTACATAAAAAAATTTCCTAACGTTTATATTTGTTTTTTATCTCTTCTCTCATCTGCAAGACTATTTCCAACTCGTCACCCTTTAGGTGATCAATCGGCTGGGATAGAATTTTCAAATCCTCCTGTCTTTGTCTCTCGGCTTCTCTAGCGGCATCTCTAGCTTCTTTGCTCTTCCGAATTTCGATCCTTTGTTGTTGGAAGACGTTGAATGTATCCATCTTGGATGAAATGGCATCCAACTGGTCGCTGTATATTCCTCTATGCAAGAGCGAACTCCCAGCTGAAGGTGATGCCGTAGCAGATCTTGATTTTTGAGCACGCCTTTTTGTGGCATCTCTTCCATACTCAGGCCGGTTTGGGCTTGGCGAATCATCAAGAAGGTCCTCAATCTCTTGATCTCGTGCATCAGATTGGGACGAGGCCCTCGACCTTTTGGAAGACGTGTTGCTTTCGCTACCACTGGGGACATTCGCCCACTTTGGATGAAACTTACATATCTCCCAACAATGCATGAAACGGAAGTCGGTCCCCACATTTGTCTTGAATTGAAGCAATGCATTCGTCACAATGTCGGCTTCGGTTTCACCACTTTTTGGGTTTTGTTTTGCTTTATTTAAAAAACCACTATATTTTGTAAGTTGGCCGCTTATCTCGGTCCACTTCGAGGATAAGCTATCGTTTTCACGATAAACCTCTTTTCCCAATTCTTCATGGAGTATTTTACTAACCCCTTGCCACAAATGGGTTCGATGTTGAGAGTTTCCTGTTTTTATAAAAACAAAATTTAATATATTACAAAGTTATATAAAAAAAAACATCAATAAAAACAAAGTTTAAGAATACCTAAAGTTGGATGTTGAGATTGTTGAAACCAACCCCTCGCCAATGCAAGTTCTTCAGGAACGGTCCATTTTAGTTGTTTTCGCTTGATGGTTTCAAGTGCTTTATCCGCCTCGGTTTTTTTCTTATGGCTTCTCTTTTTTATGGGTTGGGGTGCGGAAGGACCGTCGTTGGGTGGTTGAGTTTCGGGGACGGTTTCGTTTTGTGAAAGGTCGATGGAGGTTGGTGAAAGGTCGATGGGCGATTGTGTAAACGGGGTAGGTATCGAATCGTCGGTGTGTGGGAAGTTAGTAAATAAACGATTCCCGAGATACGATGCATAACCCGCCATGTCGGGCATAGGAGAGTGTATGAAAAATGGACGAGCCATTGGACGAGTGGGTGGTGGGCTAGGATTATTTTCTTGGAATGCATACGGGTTGTTCGGGTCAAAAGGACGGTTATGAGGATGCATTTTTTCGTTTTGTAGATGGAGAATTGAAGATGAATGTAGTAAAAAAATGGAAGAAATTGTGAGGTTTTATAGTGGAAAAATTAAATTTTATTAGTTTTTTTTTTAAATAGCCGTTGGCCAACGGCTAGCCCAACGGCTTCTTTTGGTTTGTCCAATTAAAGCCCGCCATGTCAGCTTGGCCAGACCGCCCCACGCCCGGCTTGAAACCCATGCCCCAAGGGCCACGCCCAAACCCATGCCCACCCGGGGTGGTGGCTTGGGCGTTTTCAGCCCACCCCCGCCCAAACCCCCGCCCCATACCCCGCAGTCTTAACTTATGAGAGTTAGAGCTCAGCTGGTTTCGAGTTTTATTCTTGATCAGTCGGTGAGTCGTTTTTTAAGCTCCAACTCGGCTCGGTCTTCACTTGTTTATTATTTATTAATTAATTTATATACATTTATAATTGATTATTACATATATTTATAATTTTTATGTATGATATAATATATAATATTTAGTTATTTTATTGTTATTTTGTATTAGTATATAATTATATACTTATTTAATATATTGAATAAAAATTATATTAACATTAACAGTAGACCAGAAAGTGAATGCTTGGGAAGTTCATTAAACAACCTTGTTTTTAGGTTTGAGCTCATTTAAGCTCGGCTCGGTTCGAGCTATTAGCGAGCCAATCTGGAGTATCTCACGAGCGGCTTGCTCGTTTACACACATATAAAGTTTTATAAAAATTAATTAGGCTTTAAGATATATCGTGAATTGTGGGTATCCTTGAGGACATTTTGAGCATGCTAATAGTATTTGTAGAAAACATAGGTATCAAAAAACACTTACGCATATTCAGAGGTTGTTTGGGATTGCTTATTTATCTCCAAAAGTGCTAGTATTTGTAGAAAACATAGGTAAAAAAACACTTATACATATTTAGAGGGTGTTTGATATTTGCTTATTTAACTCCAAAAGTGTTTTTTTTTTTTTTTTTTTTTGGTCAAAACTGCTTATTGACTTATGACTTTTCCAAAATACGTTTTAATAAGTTGTTTTTTAAAAAGTGTTGGGCTTAGCTTATTCATGTAAAATGATTAAAAAAGACATTCTTATATATTTAAAACCATTTACTACTTTTACATGTAATGTTATATACTTAACAAATTTTTTGGCCAATTTTAATAATTTATAATCAAATTACACAATATATAATAATTTTTTTTACAAATTTCATACTTTTATATTTGTTTTTTTGGAATTGATGGTGATGGTAGTATGGTACACTAGATGCAACAGGTGGTGGTTGGGGGTGTGGCGGTGTGTGCGGGTGATGGTGGAGGGGCGGGCAGGTGATGGTGGATCTTGGTTTTAAAAAGCGAGGGGCACATAAAAGTGACGAGGTCTAAACCGAGGCGCAAAGCGCAAAAGCGGTGGGCTTTTCGTACCTAAGGTGCAAGCTAATTATATATATTTTTTATATATCACATACGTTTTTAGCTTTCTACCCAAAATATAGCTATAAGTAAGGTTTTTGTATGATTTTAGTTGCATGTACAAGCCAAAAAAACCCAAGGTACAACAGTTAGATGCATAAAAACGCCTCGGGTACAAGAGGCGCACGCCTCAGGCCAAAAAAGCCCAGAAAAATCCCAAAAAAACACGCCTTTTTAGGGCTTCTTGTAATTACTCTAGGCGCTAAGCGAAAAAGCCCAAGGGTGTGAGCCTTGTTGAGTCTCGCGCATAAGCGCGCCTCAGGCACGCTTTTTAAAACCAAGTGGTGGATGGTTGTTAGGTGAAGGTGGCGGGTGGTGGTGGATGGCTGTTGGGTGAAGGTGGCGGATGGGTGGCAGGGGCAGTCGTGGGGCGACAGTGGTTGTGGGTGTGACGGTAGCAGGGGCGATTGTGGGTGACGGTGGTCGTGGTATGACGATGGGAAGGGTGGCGGATGGGTGGATGGTGGTCGGGTGAAGGTGGAGGGGGTGGCAGGTGATGGTGTGTGCGTGTGTTATGTGTTTGTGTGAATTAGGGCTTTTAAGGTAAAAGGTGGGGGTAGATTAGTAATTTTATGTTAAAAAAGCCAAAAGCTATTTAAAAAGCCAAAGCCAAAAGCTATTTAAAAAGCCAAATTTGTGGCTTTTACCAATGTTTTAAATACCGTTATGAATCGGCCGGTTATATCATTTAAACCGGACACAAGCCCGGTATGATAAAGTCCGGTAAAACTCGAATACGATATGTCCTATGTACCGGCGATAAATCTGATTCTACCGGTTCAAACCGTTGAACCGGTTTGCATTATCTTTAAATTTGATTTTTCTCACTTCAATAAAAAACGATATTAAGGTTATACTGACCTTTCGTATTTCCGGTAATTAACCTAGTGACTTCCATTCTAATATTTCATTGCTGTTGAAACTGTTACCCACCTCGTCCATGTAATATTGTTTATAAGTAATAAAAATGCTTAATATTTTACAATAAAAACCATGATCAATTACCTAAATCCTAATTGAGCTCGGATTGTTTTTAGATGAATTTGTATTATATGAAATTATAGGGTTAACTAGTAACCCAATTGAACCGCCCGCTACAACCTGGTTCAACCTGGCATAAATTGAAAACAGGTTTTTAAAACATTGGCTTTTACAAAAAAAAAAAAAAAAAAAAAAAAAAAAAAAAAAAAAAAACCATTTTTATCAATGCCATACGCATTTTTAACTTGTTGACTTTTGAAAAAAGCCAATAAGTGAATAAGTCATTCTCAAAGTCAGTCGCAAACACCCTCTCAACATGTTTTTATTATGTACCTTTAGTTAAATGCCACTGTTTGTGTTTCTGAATTTAGGGTTATGATTTATAAAGTCCCATGTGTATAATTAAGGTGAAGTCCTTCCACTAAGCACAATTATTGATTCGTTCCTCTTATTTAGTTATATGTTTTATTTCATGTTGTTAGGATTAATAGAGATGAGGGGAAAGGTTCTATGCAGAACACTAAATATTGCGAGAACACGCAGAACAAAATGAATCACTCATTTTTCAATCCTAAAACCTAAAAAGTAAATGAAAATGTTATAAATGTAAGATTTATTGTTTCTCACACTATAATTTAAAACAAAATATGAAAAATCTTCAGTTTTTAAATAACCTACACACATGTAGGTTATGTGTACCTACATGTATGTACACTATATGTAGGGAAAAATATATGATTTTTTATGTATATATAATACACATATGAATGTAAGAAACATAAAATTTAAGAAATATGAACCTTAAATCCCAAAATTTAGTGATTTAGAGTTATTCTTTTTGTTCTCGCAATAATTACTGTTCTGTAATGATCCTTATCCTAGAGATGAGTTGTACAAAAAAAGGGATCAAAATAGGCTGGCGAGTAGGTGTGTTTGTTTTTCTTCATACATGTACATACTACTGTGATGCAATTCATTCAAGTACTTACAAAAGTGAAATATACTTAAGATATGATTGGCCATTTGACATCTGTCAGCTGGGTGAGTTGGTTTTTAGTGGATCTTGTCAGCAGAAAGTATGTTTTTTGTGTTGATAGGCTTGGCAAATGTATGCACTAGATAAATGCAGAAACAACCAAACAGTGATAAAAAGTATTACTCCAAAGAAAAATATTGAATTCTCTCTACCAAAAGGTAATTAACAATCACTCATTCATAGCAATTAGCAAATCTAGGGTTTCATTTGTTTATACAGGAAGCCCTAGTTCTATGAGCTGAGTGACAAAAGGGACCCATACAGACATATACCAGTTAGTGTCAACAGTGTGGTGGTGATACTTGATTACAAACTTCTTACAAAAATCCCTAATCAGTATGCATATATTACCCAATCTTTATGACATATTTCTAGGATCTGAGCTCGGATAAACGCTTCGTTGGTACCGAGATGTATCAACTAGTAATCTGCAAAAATTTAAAACCGTAGCAACCCACTGTCAATAGTCTTGCAATCTTACAATCGATAAGTGAAAGATGCCACCGCTTTGAAAAAATTGGCAGCAGTATTTTGGAAGTGTTGACCTCAACAATCTGTCGTCGTGTGTTTGTTGGTCTTTGGTATTTCGTAGGTGATGATATTCACGAGATGCTGGGTGCTCTAGTGAGGAAAAATTACCTTGATACAGTTGGAATAAGATGCAACTGGCACATGAACTGCTACTCGAGTCTTTTAACTGGCTGGATAACCTAAATGCACATAGAACTACCTTATATTTGATTGATATGAGTTGTCTTTTTTAGTGTATGATACTTGCCAAAGATGCACAAAATTTAAAAAATGGGTCTTTTCGAGGTTGAACCTTCCTCCTATGTGAATGATGAATCACACTTGCGAGGCATGTGCTGGCAAATACAGGTTTCGGATTGCATTCTTCAAATTCCAAATGTTGAGGACATTATGAACCAATAAAAGGTGTTTTTTTCTATTTAAATCACCAAGACCTTGATAGAGCAACAAAGTGACTAGTTTAGCAAATCATTTTAATCCTTAATGAGGAGCGACTTGAGTCTCCCTAGAGCGTCACTAGGGTAGTTACACCACATAAGGCAAAAATGTCCTCAATGTCATCCTTGTGGCGTCGGACACGTAGGCGAGTGTTTATAACCTCACAGTTTCCACTTATGCAATTAGTCAGGGCTACAAAAAGAAGACACGTTTTCAAGAATAGTGGAGTGTTTACAACTTACATTTGTTAAGAATAACACCAAAGAACATTAACCAAGCTGAACTCTTCGAACGATTAGATCTTATTAGACATGAAGTCGAATTACAATATGAAGAACAAAGGAATTACTAAGAGAATGAAACGAATTAGCAAAACTTAGTCTAACCCTAATTCTGAGCTGCTCTCCACCTTTTAAACTGTTAACAAGGGTTAATTAACAACCTAACTTTCTGATTAGCACAATCAGTCCCTACACTTTATTGACTGACAACCCTTCACCTTTATAGAATGTCATAACTACCCCTCAAGCTTTCTAACCTTGACCAACAAAGACTTAACCAAACTTCAACAACAATAAAACAAGCAAGAACCTTTCTACAATCATGAGGCATTGTAGAATATCACAAATATTTTATAAAGCTTCATGATAGTTGTATTACTTTTAGCTCAGCAAATCATTATTTGTTATCTTAAGGACATAACTATAGGGCTGCAAACGAACCGAACGAGGAAACGAACCGAACGAACACGAACAAGACCTTGCCCGTGTTCGTTTGTTAAGAAATATGTGTTCACGAACTGTTCATGAACACTTACCAAACAAGATTTTATGTTTGTGTTCGTTTGTTAAGGAAATGTATTTGTTCGTGTTCGTTTGTGTTTGTTTGTTAACTTTAGGCAACAGACGAAAACGATCATTGATGAACACGAATGAGCACAAACTAATGTTCATGAACACAAATGGAAACAAATGAAAACAAACAAGCATTCAAGAACAAAATATTTAATACATTGACACTTAATAAATATTTTATTTATCGGAGTTTTGAAGTATTTAAATAAAATATAAAAACTAAAAACACTAACGAACTATCAAACACAAACGAACATGTTACCGAACGTTCACGAACATAAATGAACGAACGCGGCCTCTGTTCATGTTTGTTCATTTAACTAAACGAACGAAATTTCTTGTTCGTGTTTGTTTGTTTAATAAATGAACGGACACAAATGAACTTCCCGCTTCACGAACTGTTCGTTGAACGTTTGGTTCGTTTGCAGCCCTACATAACTAGCTACAAGGCCCATTAGGGCATGGTAATGGCACCTCCTTTCGGTTAAGATCCATTAACCACGCATAGATGAAAACCAACGGGTTATATCTTAGCTTCTCTTTTTATAATTCTATTTCCTTATATGATCAGATCTTGTAGCATTGTTTTTGTAAATCTGATATTCAAATATCTTCAGTGTAATCTAATTATTTCTTTTAGGTATTTTCAGTGGGTTAAAGAATGAGTTTGGAAACATCAAAGGTCCAAACATGAGGTTTACCATGGTAACAACTAACAAGGGAGTTGGTTATCCTACAACAAAACAGGAATAGCGGAGCCCGCATTTACTTCAATGATGAGCCTTTTTTTGGGTACCCAGTGGAACCCGTTACAAGAAAACTCACGAGACTTGTCAATACTTTGCTAACGAGCGGGATCAGATATAAACCAACTTGTGTTGGGAAGGTGGCTGATCGAGGTTATGGATTCAAATTTGATACCTCTTGCCAGAGGAGAATCATGAGTTTACCACAGCGCCGTCTTTGACGGTTAATAATGTACGAGAATTTGGCTCGAGGCTTTCAAGTTAGAGGAGGAGGCCGGAATGGCATACGGCATACCATTACACCAACCTTAAACTCTAGAATGGTATAAATTCATGATGTGTTTCTGATATCTTCAAATTTCAAGGTCTAGGTTTTATTGTTAGATATGTACAAAAAAAAAAAAAACTTATTATTTATATCATCTACAACACTAAAAATTTACTTGATACATGTCACTATTAAGCAAGGTTGGAGAACTCGCTAGTCGCTAGTCGGCCGGTGAAGTGGGGACTAACAACTACTCGGGATTAATCGGGATTACTCGGATCGGGTTTTTTATATGTAATTTTAAGTTTTATGTATACACATATACATTTTTTATAGGTAAATATTTTAAGTAGCTAGGTTATAACTCTTACTCAACTCATTTTTAAGTATACAAGATAAATTGTTGGAATTCACATGGATTGGTTGGAATCTGTCTTGAATTTAGAAGTTTTGTTCGGGAAAATATAGGTTTTTTTGCCGGAATCTAGCCGAAATCACCGATTTTTGGCCGGCCGACTAGGTCCGACTAGGCCGACTAGCGATTAATTGACTGATTAACGAAAAATTACTCAATTACTGGCCAACTAACGATTAATCGCCGACTTGTCGCGATTTTAAAACACTGCTATTAAGTAATAATATTGTGAGGTCTGCTTAAAAGAGAAAAGTATACCCATTTTATGGTGCAGTTTGATTAATTTAATTATTAATATTAATTAAGAATGAATCAGAATATATTTTACTATTAGAAGTAATTTTCTTTTTTTCACATTAAAATACTATATACCTTAAATACCCATATACTTGCACCAAGATTTGAACACTCTTTGGGGACAGTTTTTAGGGTTTCGACTCTTTTTTGAATGACGAATGTTATTGCTCTTTGCGAGACGTCAATCCAAGTCCTCACACTTAAGAATATTAAAAGGTTTTGCTTTGTCACTAGACCACTAACTCTAGCGTTACTTTTCAGGGTTTGATGTGTATGCAATATGCATAAGTGAAGGATATAGCAATTTAATTCTATTAAACTACTATTCTAATGTGCAAGGCTCAATTTATTAGACTTTTAGGATTAAAATTAGGCATATCCATGTTTTAAATACTTTTCCTTAATTGATTGTCGTAACTTGTAGATATGAACTTGTGATAACATTATACAACTTTTGTAACAAGCCAATAAAAAATAAGCATATTCTGAAAAAAGTAAAGATTTAAACCACCAAAGCAATAAAGTTACATTAGCGATCTTTAGATAAGATGAGAGTCGTGTTAAGATTGTGATAAGAAGGTGATAACAACTGTAGAAAATGATTTGTCTAAAGATATATAATTCATATGGTTCAGTTTTTTTTTTTTCATAAAAACATCAGGAGCTCCAAATTAATTTTACAATTGCTATACGTTTTTTTAAATCTCATATTATATGTATATAAAATAAAATGAGGCAATTTCATATATTAATATTCATATTTATCTGTTTTATTCAGTACAATTTATAAATGATAGTTATGTTGTAAATTGATAATCAGAGATGAGAAAGAATAATCAAAAGGAACTGAATTTTATTGATATATTTCTCTCATACAAAACAGGAAAAACGAGCCTTTATTTATAGGCTTTACAAGAACAAATAAAAGGAAAGACTTAAATATGGATATGATGTTGAGGATCCATTATTTTTCTAAATTATTTTTTTCTTTTTTTAACAAGTTATACCTATTTTTTTTTTTTTGTACTTCAAACTCACACAACCTTGAGATTGTAAAAGATAGTGAGAGATTTATAACTTTGTTCTATAACATATAAAAATTTTTCTTGTAGATAGTGAAAAAAAACAATCTTGAGATTGTAAAAGAGATTATAACTTTGTTCTATAACATATACAGATTTTGTTAAGATTATAGCTTTGTTTGGTTGTCCGGCATTAAATTGTCAAACGATCGCTTATAAATATACGTTTAAGTTATAATCTTAATTAGCCATTCAATTAGCATTTCGCACTCTAAAATTTATAAACCAGAATTAAACGTTGAAATCTAATTGCTAAATATCTAGTTAGAGTACTCTTATACTATAGGGTATTAGGGTGTGGTTTTACTTTTCACACCATATGAAAATAGCCATATAGACGCCACAACATTTACGGGTTCAACATATGGGATTATGGGGGCGTGGTGTTCCAGAGTGGAGACAGCCACATGTCTACATCTCATTACTCCACAACGCCATTGTCGGCATGGTGTTCCACCCGACATTGTGGGTTTTAGCACCTACACTGGATAGCCTTAGGCCTTAGGAAGAAGAGCCAAACAAAGAACAGTCCAATTTGGACAATCTAATCCCCAGACAAATTAGATTATCCAAAATATAACGCTCTGACGAGTCTAATCATGAAAAAGGGTACCACAATTGGCAATTTCAACCCTATTTGAGCACCTACGTACACCGGAAGTGTTACGTTTGTGGTTGATGTAGCACCAACATGTAGAAGAAAGGCAACATATAACTTGAGTTTAAAATGTGGGTATAAGCACTGATGAGAGGAAGGATAAAATATTAATATATGTGAAAATGAGGGGGAGCGGGTGTTGTTGTGTCTAAGGTAGCAAATGGTTAGTGGGGTGGTTTTTTTTTAACCAATTTTTGGCTATGGTGGTCAATTGAAATTGGTCGAATGTAGATGCTCTTATAGCCATGTTTCACGTTTTCTGGAGCCTAACTTGTTTGATCAAGAACCAGCTAAATAGCCGATCTGATTGAGCCCATCTGAATCAGCCATACCAGTAAAACCAATGAATCAGACCATGCACTTGGACCTTGTTTTAATTGTATTTATTTTTTCTACAATACTCATTTCCTAATTCATCTACCGCTGCAAACTCTATATTTTCTTTATTTTAGGCTGTTCATTTTGTTAATGTTAAAAAATCATAAAAAAACATTAAATAATTTCATATTTATAATTATAAATTATTTATGCCATTCACTTTTTACCAACGAACCAATAAGATGACATGTTCAATAACCAGTCGAGTGATGAAAAGATCGTGTTATTAAAGGAACATGCCCCACAAAAATTTAACAAATGGAAATAAAACGATTACAAGATAAAAAGTGAGCGTACCCATTTGTATAGTCACCAAACCATTACACAAAGCATACCTAGATTTACATGGTTTGAATCAAAAGACAAAATGAAACGGAAAAAGGTAGGTTAAATCAACTTCAAGTGGGATGTCGCACATATTGGAACTCCACAAACTTTTTTATATTTGTTAACATGAATTTATCAATTGTTAATTGAACCACATATTCATTGTCAGGATTTATAGATATCATCTTATCTTTAATCTTTGCATCTATTTTTTTCTATCATCCACTAAAAGAAATAACAGCATTAGGGGCGACACTTTTCCTTAGGATCAAAACTACTCAAATATAAAACTAAGGTTAGGTTCCAAAGAATAAATTATCAAAGCGTGAAAATCTTGATGGTTTGAACTAGTTGTATTGTGATTAATCAATTTAATCCTACTAATTGTGTTACCCGAGAAAATTATCAAAATACACAATGTTTATCAAGACTATTCCAAAATAGACATACTTTTTTCAACTTATTAAAGTGTTTACACCAATCAGAAAACAACACTTACGGCTGACGGTTGAGAAAGCTAAAGCTTAGCGGTGTGGGGGTCGGCTCAGGACTGGCGAGCCACGTCGGGCCCCGTCCACACCGCCCCCACCCGGGTCGTCCCCGTCGCCTCTGTCTTCCCCCAGCCTACCTTGACGCCCCCCCCCCCCACACACACACACACCCTAGGGTCATCCCTTTAGGCTCATCCCTCACATCTGCTTACGTGGACGTCTACGTGACGGATCATTCTTTGAGGACTACCCTCCTCCAGACCCAATAGCCTAAGGCTCAGCCGGTACTTTTTGGTACATAAATTCATGTTTAGCCGCCTTTAGCCAGCCGCCTAACATGATTATTTTTTGAAAAGACAAAAAATGTTTCTATTTTAAAAAAGTCAAGGTAAAAAAATATATATTTTCGTAAATTTCTCTAAGCAAAAACGAGAGTGGGTTAATTTTTTTATTGTTTAGTTCAGTTTTCGTAGTCGAAAAAAAAAAGAACCAAACCAAATCCAAATTTGGTCTTCGATCAAAAGAACCTTCAAACCGAACAAATCGATAAACACCAATGCTTAGACCACCCGTAGTGGTGAACAAAAATAATGCCCCCACCATGGGGCATTATCCGACACGTGGCATCCTAATCAGCATTGGGCATTATAGTAAAAATGATGTAGTGCGACATTATTCCAATAACGCCCATATTATTTTCAATGCAAAAAAAAAAAAAAAAAAAAAAAAAAAACACGAAATACATTCAAAAGTGACCATTTTCCAAAGTTGTCAGAGATCCTCAAAAGTGATTGGTGGGTAGCTCAAAAGTGATTGTGGGTCAAAGCCAGTCAATGCATTCACAAACCAAAATCAGCGTTTTAATTAAAACGCCATCTTCCATTTTATTTGAAAATAACACCGGCTAACGCCGAGTGTAGTGGGGGGCGGGGCGTTTTGGGGTGTTTTTTTTCAATTTTTTTTAAAAAATCACGCCCCACTACGGATGGTCTTATAGAAGACCCCAAAATATGAGAAAAGAGTAAAGAGTGTTATGATGGATAAATGTTGTTGGTCTACTTTAGACACAAAACTTAAAGCTTCCTTTCTTAACTTCTGCCTCAGAACAGTTCATTAATAAAATATTGTATTTTATAGTTATAAAGGAATTTTTTGCATCTCAGTTACGTTAGTTTGTTATAGTTCTTGGCTTTCACGTGGTTTGGTCGCGTTATTCATGTTTTTTGGAAAACAAAATATAAATAGTAATTTTGGTTTACAAATATTTAAAAAGTACTCTCTTTTAAATCTTATCATGACATATTAGTTTATAATAATTTACATCCTCTTGTATTTCTTTCATGTTGTACAAGCAAGTAAAATAAATTGAATGTTTTATACTATTGATTATTTTATTTTATATATGTACAAAAAGTAAAAACAAAAGGGGACTGTGTTAGACACAAGTAGGGGTGTTCATCGGATTTTGGGTTTTTCAGGTCGGGTCGTTCAGGTTTTTGTCTGGGAAAAATTGACCCGATGACCAACCCTTTTAAAGTCCGGGCTATTCGGGTTCGGGTTAGCTCGGATCGGGTTATTCGAATCAACCGGTTTCAAGATGATGACTTCCACACGAGAGTTCCATAGGAGGGGAATTATCATTATGATTACCCTCTGACGAGTTGTGAGAGACCAAATGACCTTGCTTAAATAATTCGCTAATGTTTATATTAGTCATTGTTACTTATCAATGTCCATAACTTATGGGCATGCTTGAGAGTATAATCGAATTGATGGTATCTTGATTTTATTTGATGAACATACCATGCATCTTGTGAGGTGTTCCACACCATATCTTTCAATATACAAATATTTTGACCATGCATAATGGTTAATGCCTCTAATAAGTGTTTTTCGTTACATCAGCATTATAACGACTCTTCAAAAAATGTGTAACTGTTTATGCATCTTAATGTCCATTTCATTCAATGTTTTCCATTTTTTTCTACTCTTTAGGTATTATTCTAAAAAGACAAAATTACACAAATCAACCTTTATGTTATACCCAAACTGCACTTTGTTGGTACACGATATGTGGACGCGACTCAGTTTGGTTCGGCTAAGGTTCGGCTCAAGTCTAACGTCACGACATTCCTCCGTCGTGCGTTCCAAAGTTCCATACACAAAGCTGGAGAGCCAAACCTTGAGCACCAGGCCAGATAACAAGATCTGGGCTGAACCAAGGTGACGAAACACAGCATGAGCCTCAACTGTTTTGGGCCAAAGCCCAGATCGACGAAACATGAGTGATGTCGACGAAACAAGTCTGTTTCGTCGACCATGTTTCATATCCTTTCCTGTTTCGTCGTTTGGCCATGTGTTTCGTCGAAGATGTTCCATTTCGTCGTTGGTCTTCTGTTTCGTCAATGCTGGTGCTATAAATAGACCATATCAGACAGAAGAGACAGACACGAGTGAGGACACAAGTGAGAACCAGAGAGAGTTTACAGAGTGTATTTGTAAACCTAGCTTTGTAGCTGCTTTCAAGTATTAATACATTGGTGTTAATCATTGAATCTACGTGTCTAGTATCTTGTGTTTCCTTATCTCTATCTGGGTTTGCTATCTCGGTTGGATTCCGCACAACCGGGTTGGTTTGTACACAAGGATTAGGCGTTGATGATATTATATTTGGTTCTACTAATGATGTTTTGTGTAGGAATTTCGAGCGTATTATGCAGGATAAATTCGAGATGAGTGCTATGGGGGAAATGACTTTCTTTTTGGGCTTACAAGTGCAACAAACTGAGTCTGGGATATTCATCCATCAGACTAAATATGTTGGTGACATCTTGAGCCGGTTCCAGATGTCTGATGCAATGCCCATCGGTACCCCATTGCAGCAAAATCACGGAATTAATCCAGACTTGAAGGGTGAAGTTGTTAGCCCCTCATACTACCGCGCGATGATCGGATCTCTTATGTACCTCACAGCATCAAGACCAGATATAATGTACCCAATGTGCATGCTTTCCAGATATCAAGTCAACCCGAAGGCCTCACATCTTGCAGCTGTAAAAAGGATTTTTCGTTATTTGAAGGGTTGCCCTGACACCGATCTATGGTACCCTAGGGATAATAACTTTGACTTGATCTCTTTCAGTGATTCTGATTTTGGCGGATGCAAAATCGACGGCAAATCCACAACGGCTGGATGTCAGTTTTTGGGAAATCGCCTAGTCACATGGCAGTGCAAGAAGCAAACGTGTGTCGCTACATCAACATGCGAAGCTGAATACATTGCTGCCTCAAGTTGTTGCTCCCAAGTCCTATGGATCCAACAACAATTGCGCGACTACGATTTTGAATTCCTAACTACTCCTATTTACGTTGATAATTCTGCTGCCTTACAGATCACTAGAAATCTTGTGCAGCATTCAAAGACCAAACACATTAAAATCAAATATCACTTCATACGTGATTGCTTTGATAAAAGGCTAATCGATGTTGTTAAGGTCCACACCGATGACCAACGTGCCGATCTTTTTACCAAAGCATTTGACAAATCAAGATTTGACTTTTTATTATTGGTAAATGGCATTAAGGTCAAGCAAGAGTAAAACCAACATCGGAAAATCATTTTTGTAAATATCTTTGTGTCTTTTAAATTTATCATAGTTTGTTGATTTTAGGGGGAGTAAATCCAAAATTTGAAAATCCAAAAACATCGAAAAATTTCAAAAACACAAAAACAATAGAAAAGCTAAAATGAGTTTCCTGGCGAGAAAAAGAGAAAATGATAGTACATCAGTGGTCTGTCCAAACCTCTTTAAACCTTAAATGAAAAATATGTTAAGCAGCTCTATATAAGATGTATCGGTAGGCTCACAATCATTTTAAAGTGTGCAGGGTGATATAAACCTAAATCGACTGAAGACCAGGTGGGAACCGCTCATTGGCATATGGTCTTGGTACCGAAATTTCGTTTGAGAGATTGCCGAGGTTCTGAGATATTCGGTCTTTATGCTGCTTATCATCTGGGTATCATGGTTGTATCTTTTACCGAAAAATAACGGGGACGCAAGTCTAGATCTTCCATGATACCATACATACGTGTACATATTGCATTCGACCTCAATAAGTGATAAACAATCACATGTCCCTCAAAATAAGTGATAATATATCACATTTATCCGGGAGTCAAGTTCGTCTCTTTGCTGTACGAAACTACTGACCTGTTCACGGACTTGCTTCTGCGCCCTCATGCATATGAAAATCAAGTTCCTCATCAATAAGTGATTCTATCACATAGGGCTTGTTTTCAAATCAAAATAAGTGAGTTTTTCACATTTTCATATACGTCAAAACAGATGATAATCGGTATACTCACCGGTAAGATGAACCCTCGTGCATACCTTGATACGGGAATGTGTCGTGATGTGGATGAACACCGGTCGGTAAGTATAAATCATACGTTAACGTATCCCCTAAACATGATTACATCTGATAAGTTGAGCTTATGTGGACAACAATACCGATAATCGTTATAGAATGCTTATCTTGATGTTAACTAATTGAACAACAAGAGCGTTTTGACATGACCGTATACTGATATGATTCTCTAACCCTTGAATCTCACAAAAAGAATGTCTGTAAATATTTATTTAATGCTTTCAGTTTCTGCATCTTTGTATATATTTATTTACTGCTTTGAGTCTTTACATTTGAAATATTCAAAAATATCAAAAAGATTTTAGGTGTGTTTTAATATAAACTTTATAAAAGCCAAAAAAATTTTATTTCTATCTTGTTTTTGATTGTACGATGTTGGATCTCGAGTCTTCGTTTCTTGAAACCTGATTGAAAACCAAATCGACTAAATCTTCATAAACGGTCAAAATTGCAAGTTTTGAAAGTTAAAAACTGAAATTGATAAATTTGTTAAACTTTCAAACTGTCGGACGGTAGTTGATTGAAATATGGTCACATGTGTGTCGCTTGTTTATGTTAACTATATTCCAAGCGTTTGTTCTCATTACGCGTTTAGCTTTCTTGCATGAGCAGATGCTAAAGGCAAGGAGAACATGTTCGATGACAAGCTTCGGAATGATGACACGACGTGAAGGCACTCAAAGGATAAAGATGATCGAGTTGCCGCTGATCAATCATCAACACCACAAGGATCTCAAGTATTGAAGATCAAAAGATTCACGAGCATAACTCAAGGGAGAGCTTATGTTAAGGGGGAGTTTGTTAACACACTTCCTACATAAAAAGGGGGGAGTTTGTTGATACACTTTCTGCTTACAAGACGTGAAGACTTTGAAGATCCTCCGACATAGAAGACCAAAAAGATGAACCTCATGAGTAGCGTCCAAGGGGGAGTTTGTTGGTACACGATATGTGGACGCGACTCGGTTCGGTTCGGCTAAGGTTCGGCTCAAGTCTAACGTCACGACATTCCTCCGTCGTGCGTTCCAAAGTTCCATACACAAAGCTGGAGAGCCAAACCTTTAGCACCAGGCCAGATAACAAGATCTGGGCTGAAGCAAGGTGACGAAACACAGCATGGGCCTCAACTGTTTTGGGCCAAAGCCCAGATCGACGAAACATGAGTGATGTCGACGAAACAAGTCTGTTTCGTTGACCATGTTTCATATCCTTTCCTGTTTCGTCGTTTGGCCATGTGTTTCGTCGAAGATGTTCCATTTCGTCGTTGGTCTTCTGTTTCGTCAATGCTGGTGCTATAAATAGACCATATCAGACAGAAGAGACAGACACGAGTGAGGACACAAGTGAGAACCAGAGAGAACTAGAGAGAGTTTACAGAGTGTATTTGTAAACCTTGCTTTGTAACTGCTTTCAAGTATTAATACATTGGTGTTAATCATTGAATCTACGTGTCTAGTATCTCGTGTTTCCTTATCTCTATCTGGGTTTGCTATCTCGGTTGGATTCCGCACAACCGGGTTGGTTTGTACACAAGGATTAGGCGACTAGATCCTCCCCTAGCCGGACCTACACACTTCATACCTTTCACTATGAAATCGGTCAAACCCAACCTTTATGTTCATATTTTGATACAGGGTATAACCTTTACTACTAACCTCGTTTATTTTCCCGGTTAACTACCCTCACATGCATTGCATGTGAGGGTATTACTGTCATTTCCACATTGTCTTTCCCCAATCCATCCCCTCAAACCTAGAAAAAACCTATTTCTTCTTATCATAAAGTATCCCTCAAACAGAGTGGTGCCATGTACTCAGGTCTAATTCGCGAAGGGGGAGTGTCATCGTGCCAGGTTTAAGGTTGCACTATCCTCAAAACATCACTTTGCCCCTTTAATAAACAATTTACAATAACAAATGTACTTTACAGTAAACTTCAGTCTAACCATAATCTTCAGTTGAACTTGAACTTCAATTTAGTAAACTTATCAAACATCAATCCATGTTCATAGTCTGGTCATTCCGATTGATCTCATTTTAATTTATCATCGTCTATAAAAATTAACTGTTTAGTGTTTACCTAAGTAAGTCCTAGAAGCCAAAATGGAAATCACAGAAGTAATCAATATATCGACTGTCAGAACTTTACCTTCCAGAAGACCAGAATCATAGAAATTAACTATGTAATAATTTTAATCGAGCAAGAAAAAAAGGGACATTCATAAGTGAATCAGTATTCAAACTTCAAAATCAAAATTTGTGTGTTCTGAATCTTTTTTATGAGTTTCTGAGTGAGTAAAATCAAAGTTCAAAATCAAAATCCAGGTTCTGATGTTCATATTCAAACAATCAAACTTAAAAATCAATCCAAAATCAAACATCAAAATAAAAATACATACCTCCTAAAATTCGTGAAGGGGGGATGTCGCCTGCTGGATGTGGGTTCGAAAATCGAAGTGTTGAAAAAAGGGGGATGTCTGATGTGAGGTTGAAAGCCTGAAGGAGGGATGAAGCCAGTGGGGATCAATTGTCAAAATTAATATAGAGAGAAAATATTTGAAGAAGACAAGGGTTTTTTCTGGGGGTTTGAGGGGATGGATTAGGGAAGACTATGTGGAAATGACAGTATTACCCTCACATGCAATGCATGTGAGGATTGCATGTGAGGGCAATCAACCAAGAAAACTAACATCGTTTGTGTTAAAGGTTATACTTTGTATCAAAACATGAATATAAAGGTTGGTTTTTGTCGATTTCATAGTAAAATGCACGAAGTGTAGTTTTGGTATAACATAAAGGTTGATTTCTGCAATTTAGTCTTCTAAAAATGTTTCCCCCTTTTCATACTTGTATAACACCAGAAAGACAATACTATGGATGTTATCAAACCCTTACACACGTCTATAATACCCATTACCAGGGCTGGCCCTGAGAATTCGTGTACCTTGTTCGAGCTCGAAAAAACGTGCACGAAATTGGGTATTGGGCCCACTAAAGGTCTAAACATAATGCCTATAGGCGACTAACTAATCTAAACCATAAGAATAGTTTTGTACTTTAGCCTATGTTGGTGTTTGTATAGGTATACCCTATTAAAAATAATTTTACATATACATATCGGGTTTTTTTGAATAATGTGCCTTTCGAAATATCGGGTCCTGACCGATGCCCATGACATATGACCTTATGAAGAGGTATAGTCTCAAATCAGTGCACACATGGCACGGGGACCACACCACTTTTCCAACATGGCGTCCACATCACCCGAGTGCATCCAAAAGCTTCTAGAACCTTCTAGAAGGAATCGCCTGTGATAAAGAAGATGATCCTTCAGACACAAAGAACGAAACGTTGCACCTATGGATGGACGGCAACCACGACTGCAAGATCTTTGGAGGACAGGCCGACAACCAGTACTAGCAGGCGCCCAGCTGGAACAAGTGAGTGCGCGCCACGTCATCCACTAGACTGGCGACAACATAGGGGACAAAAAGGATATTCCCCTTGGTCGGACAGTTGATACCCACTGGCTAGCTGGCAGGTCTCCTCCTCCTCCTCCTTCATCCTTCAACTATAAATAGAGAAGTCCACCTCCAGGTTTAAGGATTCTAATCTCTCACACTATTTCTTCAGAACAGTACTTATTCTCACGCCGGAAGATGGTCATAGGGAGAACCTCCCTATTTGCCTCCTTGTGACAAGTCATCGGTGTTCTACTTTGCAGAATATTTAGCTTAGGGTGATCGTGGCACTCACGGGGAGGGTGTTTGGTGACCCCATCCCCCGATCGGGAACACCGCCGCCATCACTGCGGGTAGGGCTGTTCATTTTTATCCAAAACCCGAAACCCGACCCGAATTCAAAGCCACCCGAACCCGAATTAGCAAATACCCGAAAAATCCGAACCTGAGAAACCCGAACACGACCAACCCGAACTTTAAATGGTTCGGTTATCGGGTCACTTTTTCCAGGCCAAAAACCCGAACAACCCGACCCGAAAAACCCGAAACCCGAAAAAAAACCCGAACATTTATTGTTTTTTCTTATAAAAGTGTTTAGATTTAGAGTCTTTAATAGATAGAACACTAAGTTTTAAGAATTTTAAATACTATAATACCATATTGTCAACTAATCTTTGAACTTTGATGATATTTTCAAAGTAACAATATGAATTTTGATGATATTTTGTAAAAAAAAACATTTAATTTCATTTTACATCTAAACCCGAAAACCGAATAAGTCGATCCGAACTAACCCGAACCCGAATAACCCAAACCCGACTAACCAGAACTTTAAAATGGGTTGGTTATCGGGTCAATTTCTCCCCGAGAAAAACCCGAACAACCCGACCCGAAAAACCCGAAACCCGAAGAAAAAACCCGATGAACACCCCTAACTGCAGGGACCCGATTCGGGGGGGAGGCACCACGTTGAATGCACGAAGATCGATGGTGGACGTTGGGCAACAGTCATATTTAAAAAAAAATCAATTTTTTAATAATATAAATATAACCAACTTAATCAAATTTTTTACCACACCCACCACTCTCAAACTCACTCTAAAAAAATCTATCAAATACAACACAAAATGGATTCCAAGTTTCCGTTTTTTTCTCCCCTACCCGACTTTCCCGACGATGAAGATTCATCGTCAAGCGATGGTAGCTTAATTTTCTTCCAAAATCTCATCCAACAAGCGGAGCTACTAGACACGGCATCGTCTAGTAAAAAAATAGTCCGTCGAGATCGTGTGGGAGGCCATGAGACACTCATAGCCGATTATTTTGTCGAAAATCCAAAATTTAATGCCGATACTTTTCGTCAGATATTTCGTATGTCCAAGTCTTTGTTCCTAAAAATTGTTAGTGACGTGGAAGCGAATGACGAGTGGTTTCAAGAGGGCTTGGACGGGAGAATGAAGAAAAGTTTCACGCCGTTGCAAAAGGTTACTTCGGCGATTAAACAACTTGCAACCGGTAACCCACCTGACGAAAATGACGAGTATTTAAATATGTCTGAAAGGACCTCTTGTGAGTGCCTTGAATATTTCTGCGAGACGGTCTGTAAAATGTATGCCGGTGAATTCTTACGTAGACCAACGAGCCACGACGTTGCGCTATTGTATCAGGCTCATGAGGAGAGGCATCACCTACCTGGTATGTTGGGTAGTCTGGATTGTACACACTTCGTCTGGAGAATGTGCCCCACAGAATTGCGTGGACAATATATGAGAGGCGATCATCAATACCCGACGGTTATGTTAGAAGCGGTGGCGTCTCAAGATTTGTGGATTTGGCATGCTTTTTGTGGCCCGACGGGTTCACAAAACGACATCAACGTGCTGCAACAATCTCCATTATTTCTTACTCAACGAAACGGAACGACGCCAAATTGTCCATTTCAGGTGAACGACCACTTATACAAACGCGGGTATTATCTTACTGATGGGATCTACCCTAGCTGGTCCGTGTTTGTGAAGTCTTTTCCATATCCTCACATCCCGAATGAAAAAAAGTTCAAGAGGCAACACGAGGCCGCAAGAAAAGATGTGGAACGGGCGTTTGGTGTGTTAAAGGCGAAGTGGGGAATACTAAATCGTCCAATGCGTTCGAAAACGGTGAAAAAGATAAGGTCCATCGTGTATACGTGCCTTATTTTACATAACATGATTATAAAAGATGACGGAAGGGCGATAACACCGGTACATATTCAAGATCCTCCAGTCGAGCCCGTCTTCGATGATACAGCTTATAGCGAGCTCATTGACGAAGAAACGCATTGGAGACTAAAACACGATCTCGTTGAGCATCTCGGAAGTTTAGATCTACCTCACCTTGAAGTGAGTTCCGACGACGAGTAGTTTGTTTTTATATTTTTCTAGTTTGAATGTAATTTTTATTTTTCTAGTTTGAATGTAGTTTTTATTTTTCTAGTTTGAATGTAATTTTTTTTAATTTAATGAAATGTCTTTTATTTAATTTTTATTTTTATTAATATTTTTTTAATTTATAAACATGCATAATTTTACAACAAATAAAAAAAACACAAGTCCCCTAAGAGGGGAATGCCGCCATCAAATTGGGGTGTTTGGGGAGTTTAAGAGGAGAGTTGACGTGACATATGCTGATTGGTGGTGCGTAAGAGAGGGGACTCCCCTCTTAGGGTGAAGGGGGTGCTCACCTAATAGGTGAGTCCCCTCTCTTACGCCAAACCAATCCCCGTGTGCCACGTCAACTCCCCTCTTAAACTCCCCTAACACCCCCATTTGATGGCGCCACTCCCTCTTAACTCCCCTTATTTTTTTATTCAAAAAAAAAAAAAACAAAAACAAAGAAAAGCTATGATTGGTTGAAAGTGGGCTGGCCCCACACCTTTCCCCTCTCCTCCATCGGTGAACCCACACCCAATATACGCCCCGAATCGGGACCCCGCTTTGATGGCGGCGGTGTTCCCGATCGGTGGAGGTGGTCACCGCAAGGCCTCCCCGAGAACGCCCCGTCCACCCTTAGGGGAGTGCCCCTCTCACCCTTAGGGTGTCTGGGACGCTCCCCACGTGGGGAGTATTCCCCACTTAGCCACAACCAATCAGGTTATTCCATGTCAACTCCCTTCTTAAGTCCCCATTTTGCACTCAAACGTTGACATCACTTCACTCACACAATTATTTTTTATAAAGAAAGAAGAAAAAAATATGATTGGTATAAAGAGGGTAGACCCACATTGAAAACCAATCACCCATTCTCTCTCTCCTCTCTCTCAATCGGTGACCACCCACCGAGCCAAGCCATCACCAAGCGGTAAAAAGTTGTTGGCGGCGTGTTCCCGCTAGTGAAATCACTCACCGCATAGGAGTCACCGAAGGTGCCCCGTGCACCCTTACAACGAGTAAAGGAAGAGATTAAACACCCTTACTTCACGAGACAGCCATCTAAGATAATAGTGTTATCTCATCACCTTAGATGTACTTTCTTTAATCTTATCATGACAACTTAATTTATTACTTCCAACTTAAGTTGATGATGTATACAATCAAGTAAAACAAACTGAAAACATTATCTTACAGATTGATTATACATCTAAAAAAACAAAGAGATAAAAAAACAAAACATCCAACCATTCCACTAGACACGATAAAAAGATTCACTACCACAATAATTTCATGAATCCAATATAATAATATGGAAATCACGAACAATCATTAAAATTAAATTAACTACAACCGAGTCGACTCATCACCGGACGTCCACACAATATCCTTCAACGCCGGCCGGAGCTCCTTCCTACAGAACTGGTCATACTCCAGCGTATCACCGCTAGATTTCTTCACCTCCACCACCACCAACGACGGCGCCACCGCCCATATCTCCGCCTCTATCCCCAACCTCCCTTTCCTCCCAATCTCATCCCCCTGCATCCTCAAACTCCTCTCATCTCCACTCTTCTTCACACTAAACTTCATCGCCTTCGCCACCGCTTCCAGCTTCGCCACCAGCATCTCCGCCGGTTTCACCGTCGCAAAACGAATCTCCTTCTTCTCTTCTCGTTTTTTCTCTTCAAACAACGGCGATAGATCGAAACCTTCCGATAACGATATTATATGAAACGCGTTTAGCGTTTCGGATTCCTTACATTTCATATTTACGACGTCGTTTTTACTTTCGACGAATTTTTTTGGAGCTTGTTTTTTGAACCATGGAGATTCGATGATTTTATCGATTGTGATTCGACAATCAGGATTTGGATCTAGTAATTTTGTGATTAGTTTACGTGCATCGGAAGAAAACCACGGCGGACACCGGAAATCGCCACGGTAGATTTTCCGGTACATCGCGACGACGTTATCGTCTTGAAACGGTAAGAATCCGGCGAGGAGCACGTATAAAATAACTCCACATGACCAGATATCAGCTTTTGCTCCGTCGTATCCTTTTTGTCCGATGACTTCCGGTGCTACATACGCCGGAGTTCCACACGTGGTGTGCAAAAGCCCGTCGTGTTTAACATGATCGGAAAAAGCACTTAAACCGAAATCTGTAATTTTCAAACAACCTTCTTCATCTAACAACAGATTTTCTGGCTTTAGATCTCGATGAAACACACCACGGCTATGGCAGAAATCAACGGCGGAGATCAGCTGCTGGAAATAGCTTCTAGCAACTTCTTCTCTCAGCTTTCCTTTTTCAATTTTCGAAAACAATTCTCCACCTTTGACAAGCTCCAAAGCGAAATACACCTTCGTTTTACTCGCCATCACTTCGTGTAGCTCAACGATGTTCGGATGTTGAACCATCTTCATCACGGAGATCTCGCGCTTAAGTTGCTCCATCATGCCGGCCTTAATCACCTTCTCTTTTGTAACAACTTTCATTGCCACGTGTGTACCGGTATGCACGTTACGCGCGTGGTATACCCTCGCGAACGTTCCGTGCCCTAACTGACGTCCGAGCTCGTACTTTCCGTGTAGTACGCCGTTGATTCCGTTATCAACCGCCATATGTAAATTACTTGTGCTAGTCTAGAGAATAGAAACTAACCACAGTTTTGTAACCGTTTATGAACGATTAGGTCACCCGTCTTCGACGTGTTTACGGTGGCAGTTTCTGCCGGTGATTGGTTTTTTAGCGCGGCCACCGTTAGACAGCAGCGAATCTCCTCTCATCTTTCTGCATTCCCTAACCGGCGGCAACAATCTCTTGCGATATTTTGATGATGATTTGGGGGAATTTTTAGGGTTTTGGATCGGAATAAAGAGACGTGGTGATTCAGTTGTCTGAATTCTTTTGGAAACGATGGTAGGAGGTGGGTTTATATAGGCGGTTTTAGTTGAGGTGAAGTGCGGTTTTATCCGTTGGATCTGTGTGCTCTGGATCCAACGGTGTGGCTTTGGTATTATTTGTAATGATGACTGACAAAAAAACAAACCAAAATTGCTGCATTATTTTCGTTTTCAATTCTAAACGTGTGTATGATATAATAATTAAGTACTGAAATTATAAAAAAAGAGTGTATAATATAATAATTAAGTAGTGAAATTATAAAAGAACAAGTTTGGCCCTTAATATAAATATAGAATTCCCGTAAATAAAAACCAAGTGACTCAGATACAAAAAAAAAAACTTTTATTTGTGGACTGAAGTTAACAGAAACTTTTAATTAAGTTTGCTAATTAGATGAAAATAATAATAAAAATAAAAACTCAGTGACACAGATACAAAAAGTTTTGTTTGTGGACTGAAGTGGCCTAAACTCAGGTACTATTTTGACATTTTACTCTTTGTTATTTTCGCATTTTAATGAATTATATCATTGTTATAAAAAATGATGAAATTTGGAAAGGCTGATAAAAAATTGTAAAATCACAAAAAGTTAGAAACAAAAGCTAAGTTAACGGGGAAAAGAATAATTAAGTCGACCTAGAACATGTTTATTGTGGCGGAGTCGTTAAACGGGGAAAACATACGTAAAAGTATTGAACCACAAATACACATTACAACATGTTAACTCGCAAAATTTAAAGCGAAACGTAAAACAAAAAATTTATAAATATGTTGTGACAAATTTGTAAAATATTTAAAGTATATGGATTAAAAGTATAAACGACCAAAAAAGGATAAAAACAAAAAAAGTAACAAAATTAGTACTATTACTAAGAACCCACAAATGTTATATATAATATAATAATAATGGTAAATTACTTTTTAATTAGAAATTTTAACCACTTAAGCCCAAAATCAAAATGTTTAACGCCCTTAGTCCCTATAGTCACTTTTCCTAACAATTGTCCAAATTTCAAATGGTTAAGAAAAGTGGCTATAGGGACTCAAGGCGTTAAACATTTTGATTTTGTACTCAAGTGGTTAAAAACTTAAAATCTCTGAAACACAAGAACTCAAAAAGTAATAACTACACTCTTAGTTTAAAGTTGTGCATAAATAAATATAAAAGGGTTAAACTTAAAAAAGATAACCTTATCAATGTTAATTAGGGATCAATCATGTTACTTTTATGCATTATTTGAGACAAGTGATATAGTTTTTAATAAATATGTATTAAATTCGTTATATAAATATGACATAGGAGCTAACCGTGTAATTATTTCTATAATAATATAATATAATAGAAAATAGATTTTCGATGATAACAGAAAAAAATTTATAATGGCAAACTCATCAATCAACAAAATCTATTTCTAACTTTAACATTCCCAACTTTTGATTTTGATTTGTACAACACCACTTCTCACTTTCAATTTATTTTCCTTTGTCACTTCGGAACTCACTAAACCCTAACCCAGTTAGTTTTTTTGCTGATGTGGCACTTTGTTTAGTGACATGACAATTTTGTTGATGTAGCAATTGACATGCCATTTTTGATGACGTGACAGGTGATGTGGTCAATGACATGGCAGTTCAATGACATGGCATCTGACATCAGCTAACTGAGTTAGGGTTTAGTTAGTTTGGAAGTGCCAGCGGAAATAATTTGAAAGTTTGGAGTGGTGTAGTACAAATAGAAAGTTGAATTTATTTAAATGCAATATCCATAATTAAATGAACTGATCTTTTTCTTCATGTTCATTCATTAAGAAAATCCTAGTTATTTATGTTAATTCGATAACATTTTGAACTAACAATTCATGTACAAAAATGATTACAAACGGACATAAATGAAAATAAATAAACAAAAACAAAGGAACGTAAATGAACTTTTGTATCAATATTTAACGGATAAACATATACAAGCGGATGTTCAGAGACATAGTCTTGAACGTAAGAAACACGAATTCGGGACTTCGCGTTCGTTCATTTAATTAATTGAACAAAAAAATCATGTTCATGTTCTTTCATTTATTAAAGGATAAATTACACTTCTCGTCCTTTATGTTTGTAGCTAGTTGCAATGGATGACCTTTACCTTTAATAATTACAGCCACAGTCCTTTATTTTGAAAACTCATTACACCATTCGTCCTTTAGTGCTAACCAGGTTAAAATTTTGAGTTAAATCTAGTCATATGAGGGTATTATGGTCATTTCATGTTTTTATTTAATAATAAAACTAAAACATAACATATATACATAATACAGCTTATTTAATCTACTCAAAGATCTTGTATCTATATCTGTACATCCGAATCTCTCTTGTATCTACTCAACCACCGCCTAAGTCCACCACCGCCACCGCCTGTAACATCACCACCACCATCATCGGAGCTATTTAAAACCCAAAAAAAAACCTCTGTATATAGATCGATGCACACCCCTATTTAAAACCCAGAAAAACTCCCAAACAACATCCCACAATCCATGGTTTCTTTCAAAGAAGAAAGCAACATGATCAAAGATCTTTCACATCTGGAAAAACTTCACTCAATGAGCTCAAACTCATGGTTCAAGAAGCAATAATCAATAAAGATTCAGCCTTTACACCTAATCCAGAACAACCCACTTAAGAAATCTCAATTTGGGGGATACCCCTGTTCAAAGATGAAAGAACCGATGTCATCTTGCTTAAGTTGTTGCGTGCTGTGGCGGATCTGAATCCACTGGTCGGTCTAAATCCAACAAGGTGAAATTGGATCTATGAAACTCGTTAATAAATCTCTTATTAAACAAAGTGAAAAACTCATTAATAGTTGAGTACCTGTGATTATTCTCAATCGGTTCCAACTCTGATACCCCCATTTTCTTCTTCCTTAACTTTTGCAAGAGGCGAAAAAACTAGAAAATAAACAAAACAAGGGGTAAATAAGTTATTCCAATCAACGGTGGTGCAGTTGGACCAGAGAGCTTCGATTCCGGGCCAAGAACCATCAGATCTGTGAGTCTTCACAACCGGAGAGCTTCAATTCCAAGCCAAGAACCATCGATTCTAGTCTACCATCTGAAATCACTTTAGTTTCTTTGCAGGAATCGAAATCCACCAGATTTATGTTTAGGGTTTGACAAAATCCCACCAGATCTGCGGCTGTGATGTTATGAGATAATGAGTTTAGAGATAGATAGAGAGAGAGAGAGAGAGAGTGTGTGTGTGGCGACGGTGTAGCTCCGATGATGATGGTGGTAGTGATGTATCAGGTGGCGGTGATGGTGATGTATCAGGTGGCGGTGGTGGTGGGCTTATGCTGCTATCTTAGAGAGAGGAAGTTAAATGGGGATGGGTGAGAGTTTAACGGGGGATGAAATTATATATCTGATGAACTTTTGGTTTTATTTATTAAAAATAATTAAAATAAAAGCGTGAAATGACCATAATACCCTCCTTGACTAGACTTATCTCAAAATTTTAACCTGGTTAGTGGTAAAGGACGAAAGATGTAATGAGTTTTCAAAATAAAGGACTGTGGTTGTAATTATTAAAGGTAAAGGTCATCCATTGCAACTAGCTACAAACATAAAGGACGAAAAGTGTAATTTATCCTTTATTTAAAAACAAACTTCTCATCAAACGGTTTATTAATAGTTCGATTCGTTTACAAACCTACGTATAAATCATTGTAACCTTTTTAACACTCACTGATCAACCCCTTTACGAGGTTGAGGCGGGTTTTAAAATCAGATTCTCTTAAAAGTTGTTGACTTGAAAAATAGAGTTTTAAGAATTCTCGTCAGAAGGTCAGGTCAGAAAGAATCATAAGAGAGGACGGGGCGCCTCGTGATCAACTATTGTTCACGCGTGGAATGTAATGGAACACCACCGCCGATGGCTTTTATAACTCATGGTGAAACTTAAACGTGATCACGAGCACGCGTGGAGATTTGATGTAATTCAGTTGTTTTTTTTTTTTTTTGTGAATGATTTTGATAGTGTGTGGTGAGTGATGGACATTTCCATTAAAATCCATCACTAGTGATGGAATAATGCTCAATGACATGACGAAAATTGATTGGATGTTGTGAATGATGAGCGTGTGGTGACTGATGAGCACCTCTACCCCGTACAGGGAATTCTTTACATGATCATAATATATGAGAATATGATAACATAAGCTTTGTTTTGTACATATTTAATGCCTAAAAACTAAATGATCATAATATATGAGAATATGATAACATAAGCTTTGTTTTGTACATATTTAATGTCTAAAAACTAAATGAATCTAATTCTAAAGCACCTATGTAGTCAAGTCCTAAAGAATTTTAAAAGCCCTTAACGCAGGAGTATTAAGTTTCAACTTATTATTATTAATATTATTTTTATTACAATTATTATAATCAAGTTGTCGTTAACTTTTATTTTAATTTAAATTTAATACATTTATCTCTTTCGTTTTCTAACAGCTTAAATTACGTCAAATTCGCTTTAACAGGCCTTGAACCCTTGACTTTAAGATGAGTAACACCTTAACAATTTTGCTAATTGGACTCAATCCCCACGCTATCTTTTCGCTTAATCAGAATTACTTTATATAGGTTGTTTATTATTATTGTTATTATTATTATTAGTATTATTATTATTATTATTATTATTATTATTATTATTATTATTATTATTATTATTATTAGATCTTCACGTTTTAATTTAAAAGTTGCCAAAAGTGTTTTTTTAGTGGCATAAACTTTATGTCTTTTGAACACGAACATGGTCTAACGCAAAAGGTGTTTCATCAAAATTAAAACAGATATTAGAGATCATACATATTATTATTCTGAATTTAAAACACAAATTATTTATGTTTTAGTTGGTCCACATGGGAATATTATTATTAATCAAAGTTTAACTAATGTATTTGTTTTTATAACAAAATATCACAACCAACGGCTGATAATTATTCCACCTTAATAAATATTCTCATGTCACTTGGTTACTTTAACTAACCACTAAGCTATGTACGTTCTCAAATTGTCATCCACTCATCATTACATTACAAGTTTATAATTCATAAACCGTCGACAAGATACAAAGTTTTAAAAGTTTACATTATATACATAGATAGTGTAGGATGTACCGAAATCAAAATTATTTGATACTTTTTGTAAATGTCAACTTAGTCTCATAAGTAAATTGTTTTTGGTTAATCCTTAAATAATCAGAGTCATTTTTTTGTTAAAAGATCGTTATGACTTATGAGTCGGACTCAATCAAATTTGACGAATCCTTAGTGAAATAAGATGGTTAATATAAATCAACTTTAAGTAAAAAAAAAAAAAGTGAGAATTGCATAAAGGGTAGAGATATGGTAAAAAGTGTTTAAAATGTAAGAAGGGTAAGAAGTGTTTTAAACCAATGGATATTTGATCTAATGGTTGAGATCAATAGGGTATAAAATGTAAATTGTGTTTTAATTAGAAGGACCTTATGTAAAAATTGAAGGGCAATAGTGACTTTTCCAACGTTTCAAATATGGTAACCGTTTCAAAACCTCCATCAACTTCCTAAAGATCAGCGAATTATATGGTAACCGTCATCCATCTCCAAAAAATCAACGAATTTCTTCATACTTTATCATAAATAGATCTATAATCAGATTCATGGCGTAGTGTTTTAAAACAACTGGATAAATTGACTATGATTCAGGTCATGGTGTTTTATCTGGAGACATTGTTCATGTCGTGGTGTTTTAAACGCTTATGATTCACGTCATGGTGTTTTATCTGGAGACATTGTTCATGGCGTAGTGTTTTATCAATAGAAAACATTCCCAGATTTTAAAACACCATGACTATGATTCAAGTCATGGTGTTTTATCTGGAGACAATGTTCATGGCGTGGTGTTTTAAAACGACTATGATTCAGGTCATGGTGTTTTATCTGGAGACATTGTTCATGTCGTGGTGTTTTAAACGCTTATGATTCACGTCATGGTGTTTTATCTGGAGACATTGTTCATGGCGTAGTGTTTTATCAATAGAAAACATTCCCAGATTTTAAAACACCATGACTATGATTCAAGTCATGGTGTTTTATCTGGAGACAATGTTCATGGCGTGGTGTTTTAAAACATCTATGATTCAAGTCATGGTGTTTTATCAGGAGACATTGTTCATGGCGTGGTGTTTTATCAATACAAAAACATTCCCAGATTTTAAAACACCATGACTATGATTCAAGGCATGGTGTTTTATCTGTAGACATTGTTCATGGTGTGGTGTTTTAAACATCTATGATTCAAGTCATGGTGTTTTATATGGAGACATTGTATAATCAGATTCATGGCATGGTGTTTTAAAATAACTGGATAAATTGACTATGATTCAAGTTATGGTGTTTTATCTAGAATCCAGAAAACATTGTATTGTGATTACATCCATGGTGTTTTAACATCTGGACAATCAATACAAAACATTCCCAGATTTTAAAACACCATGACTATGATTCAAGTCATGATCAGAATGAGGATGACGAAGATGAAAGACGATGACGGTGAATGATTTGTGGAGATGAAAGAAATTGGTGACGGTGGTCGGAGATGCAGGTGTTCAAATCGGAGAAGATGACGTGAACTGTGATGATGATGACGGAAGGTTAACAAGATGGTCGTAGAAGATGATCTGAATCGGAGATGGATATGATCAATCCCTAAAAATTCTCATGGCCAGTTTTTTTTTTCCAGTTATATTGTAAATCAATTAAATGACAAAAATGTACAATTACTAATCTACCCTTTTGAATTAATTAAGAGGAGGGACACTTGTCATTCCAAGATTATTTCTTACACTTCTTAAAAAAGATGGACTTTTTACAGGATCCTTTACCATTGCATAGGGTAATATGTATATGTGTTTGTGATGTGTGTAAAATGCAACATATAAATCACATCAATTAAGGCATAAAACTAACCCTTTTTAAGTACTAATGTTGGAAAAAGAGTGTTCTTGTCTTCCTTTTGTATTTTCAGGATGAAATGAGCTCAAAATCACAAAAGAAGCAAAAAGACAACTAATTCTAGCATAAATACAAGAAAAGGAACAAAAGTAGACTGCCCGGACCCTCAACGGCACCTCCCAAGGCAAAGAAGAGAAAACAGAGACTGAACACGCCCCGTGTCCAGCGAACACGGGGGCGTGCCCAGGAAGCAGCAGAAAAGACAAACCAGTAGAAGCTTCCATTGCCCACCACGGGGCCGTGTCCAGCGGGCACGGGGGCGTGGTGAAAGTACAGCAGGCGCATTAATTGTAATTGCGAATTACAATTAATGAAGAGAGAGAATGTCAGACGGGCACGGGGGCGTGTCCAGCGGACACGGGGCCGTGCCCAGCCTTCTGTTCAGCCTATAAATAGGGGTGCTTGGCTTCATTCCATTTCATCCCTTGGCACACCACCTCTCTCACACTTCATCCACCACCCACCACCACCATAACACCATCATCCACCACCATCATCCATTGTCCATCGTAGAGTGTGTGAGTCGTCTCGGGATCCAAGATTGATAGTAAGAGTTCTTGACAATCAAGGCCATGTTTGCCTAAGTCTCTTACATCACTTGGTGAAGACAAGTGTTTAGTATAATACTTTTTATTTTTAATCTTTTGCACTTTTTATTTGGTTTTGTATTAATGACTTTAATAACTAGTTACTTATGTTGAAGGTGATCTTTCCTTATCGTTTGTCCGTGGTGTCTTGGCATTATTTTACTGTCTATATAAAATAAAAGATTTTCACCATTCATATCTCCACGGTCTATATGGAGGTATGTTGGCTACCTGGTCGGGGGTTAAGGGAACGGTTTGGTAAGGGTCTTGCCCTTGTTCAGCGTTTAGAGGTCCTGCTTGGGACCTGGGTCAAATTTAGTAGGATCTCCTTCAATGCCCATAGGTATTGGATGGCGGGGATCCAAACTCTTTGACCCCCTCATAAGTTAACTACTATTAATACTATAACCCGTCTATTTAGGACTGTATCCCTGCTGACTCAGACTACTTAGCCGAGGGTAACGTCACCGCCAAAAGCGGGGCCTACCACAATTTGCATTAATAACTTAATTCATTATCTTTCAATAATCCGACCCTTTAGGATTGTATCCTTGCTGACTCAAACTACTGGGTTGAGGGTAACGTCACCTTCAAAAGAGGGTCCTACTACAATAACTAAGATAATCTCTTAAACAAGTGCAAAAGTGCGAAAATAATCAAAGGTTATACTAATACACGTGTCGGATCCAAGTGATTCATCTTGTCTATCTATTTTATTTTATTTTTCAGCATTTAGTTAAGTTTTTATTTTTTTTAGTTTAAAACATTTTTCTCACTTTTTGATTTGATTAGACGTTGAGGATAAACCGGTATTAAAAGCTCTTGTGTCCTTGGACGACCTCGGTATCTTACCAACACTATACTACGTCCACGATGGGTGCACTTGCCCATATGTGTGTTTAGTGTTAGTGAATATCGTGTTTTATAAATTTAAAACTTGGCTAAAAGTGTAAAAAGGGCTTAAATATACATCTAAAATATAACACACTTCACGCACATCAAGTTTTTGGCGCCGCTGCCGGGGACACAAGGATTTTAAGAAAGTTAGGAATCAACGGCCTAATCATATTTTTATTTTTCTTTAATTTTTTAGGATTTTTTCTTAGATTTTCAGCTTCTGCAGAGCTCAGCACGGGGCCGTGCCTGGTCGGACACGGGCCGTGCCCAGCATCGTTACTGGCAGTTTTTGTTTTCCAAGTTACAGAAGGCTGACCACGGGGCCGTGCCGGTGCAACACGGGGCCGTGTCCAACTTCCAGTAACTGGGATCTGGAAAACAATCACTGAAATTCCGACCACGGGCCGTGTTCACTCAACACGGGGCCATGGTGAACCTTCTGACCAACATTCTTTTCTGTTTTTATTGCAGGACTTGGAACCCGACGCCAACCTCACGTAGTGTATGAGCTCCAGTTCCAATAAAGACATAAAAGAACCACTAGAAGAACCCGAACGCTTTCTCAGAAAAAAGGTTAAAAGCCAAAAACCAAGAGAAGGTTTCGGGTGATCCACCTCCAATGGCGGACCAACGTACCCTTATGGATTATCTACGACCCACCGTAGGTAATCTAGGCGCCGCTATCAATGCTCCGAATGTCGAAGCCAATAACTTCGAACTTCGGCCGCATTTGATACAAATGCTCCAAAACTCCGCAACCTTCCACGGGCTTGCGGACGAGGATCCCCATCTACATATAACTAATTTCTTGGAAATATGTGATACCTTTCGGATCAATGGAGCATCAAACGACGCCATCCGCCTCCGTATGTTTCCCTTCTCACTAAAAGACCGAGCGAAAGCTTGGCTCAACACCCTCCCAGCTGGATCGGTAAACACCTGGGATGAACTAGCCCAAAAATTTCTATATAAGTATTTCCCTCCTTCTAAAACTGCTAAGTTAATGGCTGAAATTAATACATATTCACAAGAGGACGGGGAATCCTTATATGAAACTTGGGAAAGGTTCAAGGAGCTATTACGCAAGTGTCCCCATCACGGCCTCGCAATATGGCAACAAGTATCCACTTTCTATAATGGATTGTTGCCACACACTAGGCAGACACTTGATTCTAGCTCCGGGGGACTTTTAGGTAATCGACGCCCACACGAAATATATAATCAAATTGAGGAAATTGCTTGTAACACCTCGAATTTTTGTGTCCAATGATGTGTTAACACGTGTCATTTGACTACACGTGGCATCTATAATAAATAAAGGATTAAATTTGACGAACCTTGAAAGTATGTAAATTCGAGGGTTATAAATGTCAACAAAGGGTAAAATACGGTATAGTCACCCTAAATGATGCTCATACCTTCAAACGAATAAATCATAGATCGTACGGAAGCGAAACGCGGAAGAAAGTGAGGGATTACAAACCACAGGGGTTAACTGTGTCAACATGTTTAAATTATACCTCTGAGTGACCCTTTAACGTTCCCAAAGCTTTGTAACAGTGTTATACACTCACTAGAATGTAATATATAAATTTCGCGAAGTTTCGTTATGAAACGTGAAAGTTACGATCGAATTCGTAGGAGAAGGGTTAAAAGCGTCAATAATAAAATTTAAGGCCTTCTGAATAATAAATAAATTAACCAGGGGCTTAACGATACGGGTAAATAACGCGAGGTCCTTAATCGTAATTAACCGAGGGCCATATCGCAAAGTTACCCCTTCAAACCCGAAAGGTCAGGTAATTAATTACCAAGATTTTTAATCATTACAAAAAGATTTGAAAAAGATTTAATTTTAACCCCTTACGGACCGTAAAGGGTATGCCTTACGGACCGTAAGGAGGGGGAATGATTGCTGAGATCCGCCTATGGCTTACGGACCGCAAGGCCGAAGCCATACGGTCCGTAAGCAGCGCCCAGCGACAGATTGTTGGCTGTTGGCTGTTTTAAGCGGCAAAACACGAAATGATGGGTTCTCAGGGTCATGGGCGCCCCCTACTCGACCCATAACACTTAGGGACACCTGCCCATCATCCATAAGCACTTGTAGACCCTTGTGTGATGATCTTGGACCATGTCTTTGGCTATAAATAGCAAGTTTGTGTTCATAAGTTCATCACAAATCAAACTCACTCATCTGGTCATTTCAAGAGCTCTCAAGTCTTCTTCACTGCTCTCTAAACAAGTCTTAACTTCTGTAAGTTGCTTAGATCCTTTGTAGTTCAATTTATGCTTAGTAAATCACTAGAAACCAAACCGTCGTAAATACGGTTTGACTTTAAAATAAATCCAAGATGGTTCAGTCTTATGACGAATCAAAAGTAGTTATGAGTTGGTATTAATGTGGGTAATAAACCTCTAAAAGGGTTCCCTCTGATCACCACTCTAACTAGCTCAAATGTCGAGTCAAAAGAACGGTTAAAAAGTCAACAGAAAGCTATTTTTGCGATTTATGCATAATCTGTAATGTATATGCTATGAAACCTGTTTGGACACTCGTAAAACATGATATTAAGTATATAAACTTGTTTGCGCTCGTTTGAATCGACCATTTGCTATATTGAACCGGTTCGGAGCCGAATGTCGCAAAAGTTTGACTTTTGCTTTGACTTCAGTTCTGACCCGTTTTAGTAAGGTATAGATATGCCTTAGGACTCTCTTAGGACCAGGTTACATGATGGTATAAACCTCTATGATCGGTTCATGATTTGTCCGAGCCTTTTACGCATTTCCGTTAATCGCCTAAAAGTTGGCCGTAACGTCCTTTTAAAAATAAAACGAGTATTCCGGACACGTGAACGGACCATAACCTTGCTTATTAAATTATAAGCATGTCCTTAAAGTTTCACGTCAATCCGAGGTCTAGAATGAGGGTTATGCTAAATAGCGCAATTTAAAATAAACTTTTGTAATAAACGGCGCAATTAGCATAACGCCTATCTAAACCGAGATTTCGTCACCAAAACTTTTACCCACTGCTATAAAATAATATTTTTGGAATTTTAAAGATTTTTAAAAATTTTTACCTTGCTCATAACCTGCGGTTATGGCTACGGTTCGGTAAATACCGAATATGCCCTTTTCGGCCAAAACATGAGTTCTACAAGGTCTTTTGACCCGATTCCAGTCGCCACTGATTTTAAATAATAAATAAAGTATTTTAGACTTTATAAACTGTTCGGGAAACTCAGATTTCCTGTAGAACTCGAAAAGCCCTTTAAAAGTCTTTAAAATGACCAAAAAGCCCCTACGGGGCATAATATTAACTTAAACTCGTTACGGGCATCACGGAAGGTATCCTACTGATACCACAACCTCTTTAAGGCATATTGACTTAGGAAATAAACGTAAGACTCTCATGGTTAACCGTTTCGCCTATTGCGCGCACGGTTCGGCTTATGAAACTAGTTTTCATAAACTAGCCGATACGGGTCAATTTATATTATTTGGACCCCAAAATCCAGAGTGTGAACCTTGAACCCATATAAAACAAGTCTCTGAACTTGTTGGGGCAGAATCACATTCCATTCTCGGTTTTCGCCTTTTCGCGCGATTAAACCATATTTATATTCCGGAACCAACCGGTCTAGGCTACGGCCAATATAAAGACCCGTTAGGATTCTAAGAGGTTAATTAAAACCTTCGTTCCAGATTAGGAGCCCAGTAAAAGCTATCGGTGATTTAATCAAATTAAGGAATAATACTTGCAAAGGTAAATACTTTTAACTTATTTCCCCTATATGGGCTTGGGATACGGTATAATAATACCGCTTGATTGAGCATCATATCTTCCATCGCTTAGGTGGTTAATTAAATATTATGATCGGCTCATTTAAACAGTTTTGTTTCTTATAAGCCTTTGGGGGGTTAATGACCGTTGTCCCGGATATCCTTGGCATCATTTTACGAAATGGCCACGACCATCGACATCCCGGTGTAGGCGTACACCCGGTATATATTGTCAACAATTAAATTAAAAGACGTAGCCGTTGGTTTCTATGCTACGGTTTTACGCAATGTGGTGTGTCTATTAATCTTTAACCCGGCACGACCCGGCTACTGAACGCATAAAAGAACATGTAATACGTTCACAAGATTTTAATAATTTTCCCAAGTTATAAAAGAGTTTGTGCCTTGTGCATTCAAATCAATTTTAATAAACATTTTCAAATGTGTCAGTTGAATGTATTTACCAGTGTAAACTGACGTATTTTCCCCAAAAAGATTAAGTGCAGGTACTATACGAAATTGGCTGGTATTAGCTTCCTAAGCATCACGAATAGTCTCGCAAACTCGATGCCGTATCTGAATGAACAATATTTTATTATTTTGATCCGCTGTGGATACATTCGAGTTCTGTAATATATTTGATATTACCACCAGAGGTTGAAGTATATATTTATCTTTAAAGCTTCCGCTGTGCATTTATATAATTGTGTGGTTTGACTATATTGTTGCCAACTACGTCACGGTAATCCCCCACCGGGCCCACCGGTGATACACGTGGAAATCGGTGTGTGACATTGCTCAAACCAATTTTCAATGGCACACCCCCCGGGGAAATAAGTCTATCGCCCCGGGCGCCCATAAGGTCGATGAAAGCACTTCTTTACAAGCCCAAATCGAGGCTCTTTCTTCAAAGATAAAAAAATTGGAAATGACAAAAACAGTCTCGGTTATGGCTTGTGAAGGGTGTGGTGGGTCACATGAAAATTGGAGTTGCATGAAAGAAACAGACGATCAACAAGAAATGGTAAACTACATTGATAATAGACCTAGGCCGTCGGGTCCCCCAACGGGAACTTACAACCAAGGATGGCGAAACCACCCAAACCTTGGTTGGAGGGAACCCGGCAATAGTAGTAACCAACAAACCCAACGAACAAACTTTCAGCAACCAAGAAATGAGTCACAAAATTTCACTCAACAACAAGGTGGACGAGAAAGGCTCGAAGATACTATATCTCGCCTCGTCTCTGACACTGATAAGAAAAACTCGGAAAGATTTCTACAATTAGAATCTAATTTTAGAAATCAACAAGCTAGCATTCAAAACATAGAAAAACAATTAAATCAAATAGCTCAAAACTTTTCCGAGAGACCACAAGGCGCATTACCCAGCAATACCGAAACAAACCCAAAGGCGCAAGTTCACCTCATCACACTACGAAACCGCACCGTAGGGCCTGCAGAAGTGCCACCGCCAACGGAAGAAACAGTACCGACACCTCTGCAGGAGAAGAACTCTCCTCCACCACCAGAGCCGACCAAGGCTCCTCGAGTTCCGTACCCCGATAGGTTAATTCGTCAAAAGACAAATGAGCAATTCGCAAAATTCGAAAGTCTGTTAAAACAATTGCACGTCAATATTCCTTTTATCGAAGTCCTAACCCAAATGCCCAAATACTCTAAATTCATGAGGGACTTCCTTACGCATAAGAGGAAAATTGAAAATTTGCAATTAGTTAATTTAGGCGAAGAATGCTCTGCCCTCGTGCTCAATAAACTTCCCCAAAAGAAAATCGATCCCGGAAGCTTCACGATTCCATGCTCAATAGGGGAATCGCCCGTTCGCAATGCCTTAGCCGACCTAGGAGCTAGCATTAACCTCATGCCCTCGTCAATGTTCAAAAGGCTCGGCTTGGGAACCACGAGCCCTACAAAAATGAGCATACAACTCGCTGATCGATCCGTCAAATTCCCACAAGGTGTCATCGAGAATGTCTTGGTAAAGGTAAGCAGATTCGTTTATCCAGCTGACTTTGTCATACTCGATATGGAGGAAGACACCGAGGTCCCCCTTATACTAGGGAGACCCTTCCTTGCCACAGCCCAAGCAGTGGTGGATATGAATGACGGGACACTCACCTTGAGGTATGGGGATGATGAAGTGAAATTCGGAGTTGGGAAGAGAATAGAAGATGACGACCCGGTCAATTACATGAAGGTTATTGATTCGAGCTTGGATGCTGCTCTCCGACGGTGTAACATGGGACGCCAAGCATCCCACTCAGAAAATATATAACCTCGAATCGGGTCTAGCCAAGGACCCTTATAAACGTGGCGCACCACGGAGGCATTCCGCGGAACTATCCTTAGTTTAGTTTAATCTTTTAGTCTTATTTTGCAGAATAAAACACACTCATGGTGGTAATGGATGAAAAAGGGAACGAGAAAAATGGAACCATGCACGAAGAACAGAGCAACCCGACACAAATCTCCATCACAGAAGGCTCAACACGGGCCGTGCCCAACCAACACGGCCCCGTGCTGAGCCACCTGCAGGAAAACACCCAGTTCAGGTAACTGGACACGGGCCGTGTTCAGCGGACACGCCCCCGTGTCCAGGCTTCTGTTTCAATTCTCTAATTTTTGTTACTGGCACTTGACAACGGGGCCGTGCCCGGTCACCACGGGGCCGTGTCCAGGATGCCAGTAACATAAATCTTTGCTTTTTAACTTACTTTTACACATCCTAATCGACCAAAAACCTTATTTTTGGACACATTGAGGACAATGTGTAATTTAAGTGTGGGGGGGATGCTAAAACCTTGAATTTTGCAAATCCTAAATACAAGCCTTACACAAAACTCTATTGGAACCGCTAAACACCCCAAATTTTTTCAAAAACTCTTTCAATTTTTTTTTATCATTTACTTGTCTTAGTTTAAGTTGGGAATAACAAGTTCTAAAAAGGTTATATTTTTACAAGTTTACAACCGATAGCGTCGTGATAACAAAGAACCAACATAAGAAAATTATGAAATGGCATAACAAGTCTAGTTAAAAATTCGATTATATATACTTGATCACATTAAAAACCCATTCCCACAAAAGTGAGTTTTGAGCCTTTATTGAGCATAAAAATATACATATTTAGACTAAATGCTCATTTTTCGTTTCTTGTGTGAATAGCCGCTTGGTTCTTACAACTCTAGAACTTGCCACGACGATACATTCCCGGTCCTTACCAACTTAAACCCAAGTAAGTAAGTGATGGAGGCATTAGGACTAACCATATTTTTTTTTCTAAACCATTATTTTTCATTTTTTTTACCACCTACCCAAAATCCCCCTAGATAGCCCCTTTGAGCCTAAACCTTTCATTTCATTACCCCAAAACCCTTTTTACCCACCAAAAACCCTTTTTTATTTTTCACCTTTTATTTTAGTAACAAGCTCGGTTTTTCGTAAACTCACCTTTTTATGTGATGAAAAAAAATGATGAACTCAAAAACAAACAAAAGCTATATAAAAGCTTGTTTGGAGAAATACTTCAAAATAAAAAGTCGCTAAAGACAAGGTATTTTACAAAAACCGACGCTTTTACGATTTTTTCGCCCTTTTTACTAACCACTAACCCAACCACCCACCTTTAACCCAAGCCTAACCCTTCACCCAAAAGTCCTCTTGATATTTACAAAGGTAAAAAGTTAAAAAGGAGGAGGATTGATTGCTTGGCAAGCCTATGGAAGGCGTAAGTTCCATGCCGCTCTCGAGTGATTCACTAAAAATATACACCTTCGGCCGAGTGTTGAGTGATCCCCCGTGAGGTATGTGAACTTGTATATAAATGGAATTTTAATAAGGCATGCTATGCCCAAATAAGTAATTTATCTTATGAAACGTTCAAAATAAATCATAACGAATAGGATTGTAAATAAAAAAAATAAAACTTACAAAGACCTTGGATTCCCGACACTCTAGGACAAGCTAAAAACCTTCTCTTCTACCTATTCCATTTGGGAGTGTAAGCCACATTTAAAGAGTTTTGCTTGAGGACAAGCAAAAGTTCAAGTGTGGGGGTATTTGATGTGTGTAAAATGCAACATATAAATCACATCAATTAAGGCATAAAACTAACCCTTTTTAAGTACTAATGTTGGAAAAAGAGTGTTCTTGTCTTCCTTTTGTATTTTCAGGATGAAATGAGCTCAAAATCACAAAAGAAGCAAAAAGACAACTAATTCTAGCATAAATACAAGAAAAGGAACAAAAGTAGACTGCCCGGACCCTCAACGGCACCTCCCAAGGCAAAGAAGAGAAAACAGAGACTGAACACGCCCCGTGTCCAGCGAACACGGGGGCGTGCCCAGGAAGCAGCAGAAAAGACAAACCAGTAGAAGCTTCCATTGCCCACCACGGGGCCGTGTCCAGCGGGCACGGGGGCGTGGTGAAAGTACAGCAGGCGCATTAATTGTAATTGCGAATTACAATTAATGAAGAGAGAGAATGTCAGACGGGCACGGGGGGCGTGTCCAGCGGACACGGGGCCGTGCCCAGCCTTCTGTTCAGCCTATAAATAGGGGTGCTTGGCTTCATTCCATTTCATCCCTTGGCACACCACCTCTCTCACACTTCATCCACCACCCACCACCACCATAACACCATCATCCACCACCATCATCCATTGTCCATCGTAGAGTGTGTGAGTCGTCTCGGGATCCAAGATTGATAGTAAGAGTTCTTGACAATCAAGGCCATGTTTGCCTAAGTCTCTTACATCACTTGGTGAAGACAAGTGTTTAGTATAATACTTTTTATTTTTAATCTTTTGCACTTTTTATTTGGTTTTGTATTAATGACTTTAATAACTAGTTACTTATGTTGAAGGTGATCTTTCCTTATCGTTTGTCCGTGGTGTCTTGGCATTATTTTACTGTCTATATAAAATAAAAGATTTTCACCATTCATATCTCCACGGTCTATATGGAGGTATGTTGGCTACCTGGTCGGGGGTTAAGGGAACGGTTTGGTAAGGGTCTTGCCCTTGTTCAGCGTTTAGAGGTCCTGCTTGGGACCTGGGTCAAATTTAGTAGGATCTCCTTCAATGCCCATAGGTATTGGATGGCGGGGATCCAAACTCTTTGACCCCCTCATAAGTTAACTACTATTAATACTATAACCCGGCTATTTAGGACTGTATCCCTGCTGACTCAGACTACTTAGCCGAGGGTAACGTCACCGCCAAAAGCGGGGCCTACCACAATTTGCATTAATAACTTAATTCATTATCTTTCAATAATCCGACCCTTTAGGATTGTATCCTTGCTGACTCAAACTACTGGGTTGAGGGTAACGTCACCTTCAAAAGAGGGGCCTACTACAATAACTAAGATAATCTCTTAAACAAGTGCAAAAGTGCGAAAATAATCAAAGGTTATACTAATACACGTGTCGGATCCAAGTGATTCATCTTGTCTATCTATTTTATTTTATTTTTCAGCATTTAGTTAAGTTTTTATTTTTCTTAGTTTAAAACATTTTTCTCACTTTTTGATTTGATTAGACGTTGAGGATAAACCGGTATTAAAAGCTCTTGTGTCCTTGGACGACCTCGGTATCTTACCAACACTATACTACGTCCACGATGGGTGCACTTGCCCATATGTGTGTTTAGTGTTAGTGAATATCGTGTTTTATAAATTTAAAACTTGGCTAAAAGTGTAAAAAGGGCTTAAATATACATCTAAAATATAACACACTTCACGCACATCAGTTTGCTTTAAACATCATAATGATAAATTGAACAAGTGGCTAGCGCCTCGTCTTTCACACAATACATCTTGCATTCTTGCTATTGCTGCACTATTAGTCTTTTTTATCTGAGGTAGCATGGAGATAGCGCCCCATACCGTGTAACCTTATTATTAAAACACATGATTCGACTTTATATATATGTATGTAATAAATTATATTAAACATTTATATTTTTTAAACTCCACCTAACTCCTAGATTCCATATCATTTATCTCCAAATAGAGTAAACTCAAAATTTCGAAGCTGAATTTCAACCGGATTAGTTGTATTGCAGCAATTAGGGATGAGCAAGGTATCGAATTGGTACTGGTACCGAAAGTATCAGTATCGAAAAACGGAGAAAACTGGTACTGGTACCGAATATACCGGTTCTGGCACACCCCAACCGATGGCAGAAACATCGGAGTGAGACGAAAACGAGATTTGCAAGAGACTTTATAACGATTAATTGTGACAATATTTAGATAACTCAATTTCATTTTATACTAAAAAGGACAAGTACATTGTTTGAAATGGAAAGTACAACAAGTTTGGCAAATAACGTAACAACGTGAAGCAAAATACGTAAATTAAAGTCTAGGTGTGTTTCTATTCTTCCCAAAGTGTAACACCCCTTTCTAAGGCGGAAGCACAAGATGTGATCATGAAAGGTTTTCATTGCATACGATTGGTAAACATACTACATGCTCGTAAAAATAACTTCAAATGCCAAACATTACATAACTGAAAACATAGATTAAGTGTTTACATCATGAGACATCATATTGTCTGAATGTTTACAACTTTATTTAAGGATAAACATAAACAACGTCCAGGAGCATGAGTAAGACCGCGCGCACATCCACTTTAGTTACCTGAAATACATGTGAGTTTTTGGAAAAACGTCAACATAATGTTGGTGTGAATTCATGCAGTTCTTGTATTAAACGTTTGTATACTTTGTATGAAAACATGGTATGTATCTTGTATAAATCAAGTATTCTTGTATAAATCAAGTATTTCTGTATGTATCTAGGTTGTTAATGGGTTGCAAGGCCATTAACATGTGACACGACATAGGAAGCAACCAAACCATATGCATTTTTCTAGTTGTCGATTCACGACTGAGACACAAAAGCACTACTCGGTACTAGTTTTCACCAAGAGTGTGGCTGCCCGAAAACCCATTAGATCTAACCTTTTGTTCTGCGGTCTTAGTATGTACACGATTAACGGTGCTTATGGTACCCTATTCGTGACACGATTTCTCGTATCATTCCTATATCATTTCTCGTATCATTCCTCAATTCTTGTATCCATCATACCATTTGTAAATATTGTAACATTTGTAACATGTATTTCACCCCCGAAGTTATAAAACTGAAAATAGTTAAAAGAAAAGGGGGAGCATGAACTCACAACTTTGCGTTCCTTGCGTCGTAAACTTCACCGGTTTTTGTTTATCTAGCGTCGTGACCTAAACGTGTTTTATTAATGTTAGTCACTAGACTTGTATCGCACAAGTACAAGTTACCATCTTTTATGTATTTGTTATTGTGTTAAAAATAATTTATATTTTTAACTATGTGTCTTACTTATATTATTTTCTCAAAAATAAATATAAGTATATCTTGTATTTTTCACCTGAATTATGTATTTTGTCCAATACTTCACTTCATGTTCATAACTTGTCCAAGTTATTTATTCTATCAAGTAATATATCTTCATAAATATATTCTCTTGTATTTGTCTAAGTATGTTGTATGTGTATTTTTGTATTCTCACTCCTTAGGAGTATTTAGTGTATTATCAAGTCCTAATACACTATTACATGTAATACATACTATATACACTTAGCACAAAATTTGGTGATCAACAAATATATATAATTTTCTCAAAAATATACATACTTAATATCAAATTTTAATCTTGAAGAAATCATCATTTCTTAACACAAAAATTAGGGAAACCTTGGTAAATATTTTTAGATACATTTTTAGGGAATAAGTTTCTCAAAAACTTATATTTTTCTAAATGTCAAAATTTATAAAAATTTTGACATAGTCTCCCCTAAATTGGAGGTTTCCCATGTTTTCAAAACATGTGTTTAATTTCTTTTAAATCATCATCAAACATCAATAACTCGTTCAACATTACCGAGTGTCAAAATCAAGTAATTCACACTACATCATGAACTTGAAGTTTTGTAAAAACTTGTAGTAACTTACCATGTTATTTAGTAGGTTTAGTTACCCTTAAAAACATGGTTGTTTGTTTGTAAATCTCATTCTTGAAGGATTTAGTCATTTACAACTTGTAAAATGATTTTTCTAAATATATTTCTTTTGTATTTTTCTTGTTTCATAAGTGTTTATGCACTTGTTTTTCTAATAAAAATAGTGTATGTTTGAGTAAAAACCAAGATCTTCAAAAATCACATTTTAAGCTTGGTTCTTTTAGAAAAACCATTCATACATCTTGGATCTATAAGTTTACTAGCTTACTTTGTTTGTTATTTTCCAAGAAATCATTTATTCATCAAGTTCATGTTTATACATGAGGATGATCTTCTTGTGTTAACACATAATCATCCTCTAACTTGCTAGATCATGTGTTTAATCACAATCTAACAAGCTTCATGTATTGATCAACATCAATATTTCTAGTAATCAACAAGCAAACATTACACATCTACTAAGCAACATCATTTCATCAAGATATCATCATATTTCACCTTATGTTTCAAGATTCATGTGCATGTCTTTTAATGTTCTTATGATAATCAACATGTTATATCTTTTAACCAACTAAAATGGAAGTAAACAAGTGTTAAAAAGGATCTTACTACTAGCTTGAAGCAAGGGAAGAACAAGATGAAGATTGAGTGGATAAAAGCACACGCAAGAGGTCCTTCAAGATCCAAGTGTTCCAAGCTTCGTTAACCACCTTCTAACACCTCTAAATGAACTTGGAATTGTTGGATTATGAATGAAAGGTGATGGTGGTGATGGCACTAAACTCGGCCGAGAATGGGGGCCAAGGGAGGAGAAGTGTAATGGGTGTTGAATGTGGAATGTGTGGGGTTTATGTGCATATGATCTCTATTTAACCTTGCTTTGTTTAACCATTGGACCTTATGTTCCCCAAGTACATGACCATATCTACTAGTGAATCAAGCAAGATCAATTAATCAAATCAACCAAATCTTTTAATTAGGCATGTGGCCGATTTTATTAGGATATGGGGAGGGGTCTAAGTGCAAATTTTAATCATAAAGCTATCTTGTAATCCAAATCATATCTAAGTATATCAAAGTGAATCCAAGGAGATCAAGAAAGATTATGTAGGATCTTGACAAGATCTTGGTGGATCAATGGAGATTTTAGTGTGGGGCCACTTCTTGTAACCGTCCATATGCAATGGGGGGGGGGTGTAATGTGTAACTTTCAATGGTAATTTAAGTTATCTAGTTGAAATCCAAAGTGTATTGATTAGTGTTTAGGTGTATATGGTGTTATATAGTGTGTTAGGGTGTTCGGGGCCCCTAACTAGTTCAGAAATAAATAAACAATGCTTCTAGTCATATTTTGATGTTCTGGGTAATGTCCGGTTATTCGGTTAGATACCGGTTTGTTAAAGTGCTAAATTGCACCGTTTAGTGTCTTTTAAGTATTCTTTTGTGACACTTTCAATTCCCAACACTTAGGGAAGTATTCTGGACCAATTAGTCATGTTTATGCATGGTAATATCTTGTTATATTGCTGAATTTTGCTGAATTATATAAAATTCAGCTTTTAAAGTGTATTTCGGGTGCTTTTTAGTGCGTATTTTAGCTTCCGGAAAGTCTATATATAAACCCTTGTATGTACTCTTGGGTTTTAATGTATTCTTGTCGTTGGACCTACACCTAGGCTCCAATTCTATTGTCTAACTGCTTTCTGCAGAATTGTTGACACAATGTGTCTTACCGGTGAGTTTACTAGTATTTCTGACGCAACGCTGTTCATTAATGCATAAAGTAATTCTTGTAGTATAAAACGTGCATGAATTCACTTGTATAGAATGTAGTCAGCCAATGTTGACATTTAAGCACATAATTGCAGTCACTAAATAATAATTAAAGTGTACGGAAATTACCGGTTTGGTGCCAGTTGTCACAGTCTCCCCCCGTTAAAAGAATTTCGTCCCGAAATTCAGGCTGAGCTAACTCTCGCAGGAGTCTTCTTGAACAGGTGGGGGTACTTTTCTTTAAACTGGTCTTCGTGTTCCCACTTGTACTCGGGCCCGTGCTTAGAGTTCCAACGTACTTTGACAAGTTTGACAGTGCTCCTCTTGGTCTTGTTGACTTTCCAGTCTGTAACCTCAACGGGTTGTTCTGTAAATCGGAGGGTGTCATCAATAGGCACTTCATCCGCAGGGATGATCACGTTTTCTTGTGTTGGACTCTTCTTGAGGTTGGATACATGGAACGTATCATGTACTCCATTAAGTTCTTCCGGTAATTCCAACTTGTATGCCATGGTACCAATTCTTTCCAAAATCTTGAGTGGTCCGATGTATTTGGGATTCAGCTTTCCACGTCTTCCGAATCTTACTACGCCCTTCCAAGGTGAGACTTTTAACAAAACTTTGTCTCCCACCTCGAATTCTAATGGTTTCCGTCTTCTATCAGTGTAGCTCTTTTGTCGATCTCGAGCCGCCTTAATGCGCTCTCGGATCTGCATAATCTTGTCGGTTGTCTCTTGTACTAGTTCAGGACCAACCATACGTTTATCTCCAACGTCTGCCCAACACAAGGGCGATCGGCACTTGCGGCCATACAGAGCTTCGAACGGTGCGACTTTTATACTTGTATGATAACTGTTATTGTAGGAAAACTCAACTAAAGGTAGATGAGTATCCCAGCTACCGCCTAGGTCCATGACACATGCGCGAAGCATATCTTTTAATGTTTGTATGGTTCGTTCACTTTGGCCATCTGTTTGCGGGTGGAATGCCGTGCTTAGATCTAATTGAGATCCAAAGGCTTCCTGAAAGGATTGCCAGATTCTTGAGACAAAGCGTCCATCTCTATCTGAAATAATTGAGATAGGCCCTCCATGACGTGCCACAATTTCTTTTAAGTATATCTCAGCAAGCTTTCCCGTGCTATCCTTCTCTCGGATTGGTAGGAAATGCGCAGATTTTGTCAATCGATCAACTATCACCCATATCATATCGTGCCCTCTCAGGGTCCTGGGTAATTTCGTTATGAATTCCATCGAGATTTGCTCCCACTTCCACATGGGTATTTCTGGTTGTTGCAGTAGGCCAGACGGTTTCTGATATTCAGCCTTAACCTTAGCACAGGTTAGGCACTTTCCAACATAAACAGCAACATCTCTTTTGAGTCTCGGCCACCAATAATATTCCTTTAAGTCTTGATACATTTTATCCGATCCTGGATGGATCGAGTATCTCGATTTGTGTACTTCGTCAAGGATGACTTCTCGAATACCGCCATAGAGCGGAACCCAAATACGCCTCTTAAAGTATAAGGTTCCCTCTTCATTTGGCACCATATATTTCAACATACCCGGGAGGTATTCAGCTTTACGGTTTTCCATCTTAAGGGCTTCTTGTTGTGCGTCACGAATACGTGCAGTAAGGTGCGTTCGAATAGTCATTTCCAATGCTCAAACCCTTAGGGTCTTAACCCTTTCTTTTCGACTTAGTGCGTCTGCTACAACGTTTGCCTTTCCAGGATGGTACTTAATCTCACAGTCATAATTATTCAGTAACTCGACCCATCGTCGTTGACGCATGTTTAATTCCTTCTGATTAAATATGTGTTGCAGGCTTTCGTGATCTGTGAAGATTGTACATCGAGTTCCGTATAAATAGTGTTGCCAGATCTTCAGGGCGAATACCTCCGCACCGAGTTCCAAGTCGTGAGTGGTATAGTTTCTTTCATGTACCTTCAATTGTCTTGAAGCATAAGCGATGACTTTCTAGCGTTGCATGAGCACGCAACCCAAACCTTGTCATGAAGCGTCGCAGTATACCACGAAGTCTTCAGTGCCTTCGGGTAAGGATAGTATCGGTGCATCACATAGCTTATTTTTGAGCAGTTGGAAGGCTTCTTCCTGTTTATCACCCCAGTCGTACTTCTTGTCTTTCTGCGTAAGGGTGGTCAACGGTTGAGCTATCTTTGAGAAATTCTCAATAAACCGGTGGTAATAGCCCGCTAAGCCCAAAAATTGTCGAACTTCAGTTGGGGTTTTGGGAGCTTCCCAATTCTTTATTGCTTCAATCTTGGATGGGTCTACATGAATGCCCTTCTCATTCACAACGTGACCAAGAAACTACACTTCGCGAATCCAGAACTCGCACTTTGAGAACTTTGCATAAAGTTTCTCTTTCTTCAGTAGTTCCAAAATGGTTCTGAGGTGTTGCTCATGTTCTTCTTTCGTTCGCGAGTAAATCAGGATATCATCGATAAATACAATCACGAATTTATTGAGATATGGTTTGCATACGCGGTTCATTAGATCCATAAATACCGCTGGCGCGTTCGTCAGTCCGAATGGCATCACAAGAAACTCGTAATGCCCATAGCGTGTTCTGAATGCAGTCTTTGGTACGCTTTCCTCTTGAATCCTTAACTGATGGTATCCAGATCGAAGATCGATCTTGGAATAGTAGCTTGATCCTTGCAATTGATCAAATAAGTCATCAATCCTCGGTAGCGGGTACCGATTCTTGATTGTGAGCTTGTTCAGTTCCCTATAATCGATACACATCCGCAGTGTTCCATCCTTCTTCTTTACGAACAACACTGGGCTCCTGGAACCAAGTCTATATGAAATTCGACTTGTCGTTGCTGAGGTAGTCCTGGCAGATCTTCGGGAAAAACATCAGGGAATTCCTTCACCACAGGAATGTCTTCGAGTTTCGGCTCCTCAGCCTTCTTGTCTACAACATGCGCTAGGAAAGCAACACATACTTTCCTTAAGCACTTCTGTGCCTTCATACAACTGATGATTCGCAGAGGCGCGTCTCGTTTTTCTCCATGTACGATGAGAGTTTCATCATTCGCCAAAGAGATGCAAATGATTTTCTCATGACAAATAACTTCAGCTTTTTTCTTAGACAACCAGTCCATTCCGACCACCACGTCGAAGCTACCCAATTGAATAGGTAAGAGGTCGATGCTAAATCTTGGTTCACTAAGTTCTAACGTGCAGCCTCTAACAACTTTGCCCAATTCAACAAGTTTACCATTGGCTAGTTATATGGAATAAGGAATATCCAATCTACTAGACTCTATCCCAAGCATACGTTTAAATTCCACAGACATGAAACTATAATCGGCACCGGTGTCAAACAATATGGATGCAAAGTGATTGTTAACGAGAAACGTACCGGTGACCACATTAGGGTCCTCGCGTGTGTTCCTTGCTCCAATTACGAATGCTCGAGCCTGAGTATTGCTTCCTTTTGGGCAGTCCTTCATGAAATGCTCTTTGCTTCCACAACTAAAGCATCCTTGGTTCTGCCCCTTTCCGTTACCATTCCTGTTACCAGCACCATTTCCATTCCGGTTCTTTCCTTTTCCCCAACAGTCCTCAGTATGGTGACCCAGCTTTCCACACTTGTCGCATTTTGGAATGCGACAAACCCCTTCGTGATGACGCTTGCAATTGTTGCAAATGGTCAGAGTGCCCAGGTATCTTTTGGTAGGAGCGTCATTCATGGTTACAAGAGTTTTCGCCTCCTGAGGCGGGTTAGTGTCACGCTTCTTGTTGTTTGAACCTTTGTTGTTACGAGTTGCTTGATTCAGGTTTGTATGTTTCCTTTTTTCTTGTTACCGGACGACTCAACATGCGTCTCGGTCTTTTCTGTTGGGTTCAATGATAACTTCTTCATTCGAACAGCATCTTTAGTAAGGCTAACAGCCAGAGTTACAGCCTCAGTGATTGTTGCGGGTTTGGCCGAAGTTACCAAACTGCGAAACTCCGGAGCCAATCCCCAGATGTAGCGCTCGACACGCTTAAATTCGGGAGTCACCATGTAGGGGATCACCCTCGACAAATCATGGAACCTTCGAGTATAACCAGTAATGTCAGCACCTTCCATGGTCAAATGCCAGAATTCAGTCTCCAACCTTTGGAGTTCAGCACTAGAGCAATACTTCTCTCTCATTTTCTCCTTTAGCTCATCCCACGTCATGCCGTACGCGGCATCATCACCAAGAGTTTGGACTTGCAAGTTCCACCAAGTCAGGGCTTCATCAACAAACAACCCAGTAGCAAAAGTGACTTGTTGGTCCGCGGTACACTTGCTCATGATGATAGTGGCTTCAGTCTTTTCCGTCCAGCGTACAAATGCCACTGCACCTCCAGTACCATCGTAGTTCAGTGGTTTGCAGTCGAGGAACTGCTTGAAAGTGCAGCCCTGAGCTGTGTTTCCTCCAGATGAATCTCCATTCCCATTACGTCTCGCATTGCTTGGTCCTCCACTGTCTTTAGTACGGTTCGCCTCATAATGGACGATAGCTGCGAAGATCCTTTCTTCCAGTAGGGCGTTCAGCTCTTCAGCAGTCTTTGGCAGTGGGGGGGGGGAGGAGGTTGATCACGAGCGTTCACAGCTCTTCTGGGTGCCATGTTCTGACAGAACACAATAGGGTTAGACATTTGTTTGATATCGTCATACGAGACAGTACTAGTATATATATACACAGGCATATACCACATAAGTCACATCAAACAATCTGCCAAATGTATCAATTCATACCGCAACAAGCATGCATAAATAGATAAATACTGTTGTGTCATAAGATATTCACGTTGGCGGTTCTTGTCTTTATACCCTAAGTCATTACTCCAAAAGAGTATTTAATAGTCTGGGGAAGGGTGTTCACGTTTGACCTTTTCTTGTACTGAGGGAATCTATACGTGATAAGACTTGCTGTGGTTTATGTGCACTGAATTCCATAATTATGTATGCATCGATAATTACGTAACTCCTTGCACAGTCCGCACAGTTTGTTTCATCCTCGTATCTCTTCCTTCAGATAGGCCATTGTTTCATCCTCGTATCTCTTCCTTCAGATAAACTTCACCGGTTTTTTGCTTATCTAGCGTCGTGACCTAAACATGTTTTATTAACGTTAGTCACTAGACGTGTATCACACAAGTACAAGTCACCATCTTTTATGTATTTGTTCTTGTGTTAAAAATAATTTATATTTTTAACTATGTGTCTTACTTATATTATTTTCTCAAAAATAAATATAAGTATCTTGTATTTTTCACCCGAATTATGTATTTTGTCTAATACTTCACTTCATGTTCATAACTTGTCCAAGTTATTTATTCTATCAAGTAATATATCTTCATAAATATATTCTCTTGTATTTGTCTAAGTATGTTGTATGTGTATTTTTGTATTTTCACTCCTTAGGAGTATTTAGTGTATTTTCAAGTCCCAATACACTATTACATGTAATACATACTACATACACTTAGCACAAAATTTGGTGATCAATAAATATATATATTTTTCTCAAAAATATACATACTTAATATCAAATTTTAATCCTGAAGAAATCATCATTTCTTAACACAAAAATTAGGGAAACCTTGGAAAATATTTTTAGATACATTTTTAGGGAATAAGTTTCTCAAAAACTTATATTTTTCTAAGTGTCAAAATTTATAAAAATTTTGACATAGTCTCCCCTAAAAATGGAGGTTTCCCATGTTTTCAAAACATGTGTTTATTTTCTTTTAAATCATCATCAAACATCAACAACTCATTCAACATTACCGAGTGTCAAAATCAAGTAATTTACACTACATCATGAACTTGAAGTTTTGTAAAAACTTGTAGTAACTTACCATGTTATTTAGTAGGTTTAGTTACCCTTAAAAACATGGTTGTTTGTTTGTAAATCTCATTCTTGAAGGATTTAGTCATTTACAACTTGTAAGATGATTTTTCTAAAAATATTTCTTTTGTATTTTTCTTGTTTCATAAGTGTTTATGCACTTGTTTTTCTAATAAAAATAGTGTATGTTTGAGTAAAAACCAAGATCTTCAAAAATCACATTTTAAGCTTGGTTCTTTTAGAAAAACCATTCATACATCTTGGATCTATAAGTTTACTAGCTTACTTTGTTTGTTATTTTCCAAGAAATCATTTATTCATCAAGTTCATGTTTATACATGAGGATGATCTTCTTGTGTTAACACATAATCATCCTCTAACTTGCTAGATCATGTGTTTAATCACAATCTAACAAGCTTCATGTATTGATCAACATCAATATTTCTAGTAATCAACAAGCAAACATTACACATCTACTAAGCAACATCATTTCATCAAGATATCATCATATTTCACCTTATGTTTCAAGATTCATGTGCATGTCTTTTAATGTTCTTATGATAATCAACATGTTATATCTTTTAACCAACTAAAATGGAAGTAAACAAGTGTTAAAAAGGATCTTACTACTAGCTTGAAGCAAGGGAAGAACAAGATGAAGATTGAGTGGATAAAAGCACACGCAAGAGGTCCTTCAAGATCCAAGTGTTCCAAGCTTCGTTAACCACCTTCTAACACCTCTAAATGAACTTGGAATTGTTGGATTATGAATGAAAGGTGATGGTGGTGATGGCACTAAACTCGGCCGAGAATGGGGGCCAAGGGAGGAGAAGTGTAATGGGTGTTGAATGTGTGGGGTTTATGTGCATATGATCTCTATTTAACCATGCTTTGTTTAACCATTGGACCTTATGTTCCCCAAGTACATGACCATATCTACTAGTGAATCAAGCAAGATCAATTAATCAAATCAACCAAATCTTTTAACTAGGCATGTGGCCGATTTTATTAGGACATGGGGAGGGGTCTAAGTGCAAATTTTAATCATAAAGCTATCTTGTAATCCAAATCATATCTAAGTATATCAAAGTGAATCCAAGGAGATCAAGAAAGATTATGTAGGATCTTGACAAGATTTTGGTGGGTTTAATGGAGATTTTAGTGTGGGGCCACTTCTTGTAACCGTCCATATGCAATGGGGGGGGGATGTGTAACTTTCAATGGTAATTTAAGTTATCTAGTTGAAATCCAAAGTGTATTGATTAGTGTTTAAGTGTATGAGGTGTTATATAGTGTGTTAGGGTGTTCGGGGCCCCTAACTAGTTCAGAAATAAATAAATAATGCTTCTAGTCATATTTTGATGTTCCGGGTAATGTCCGGTTATTCGGTTAGATACCGGTTTGTTAAAGTGCTAAATTGCACCGTTTAGTGTCTTTTAAGTATTCTTTTGTGACACTTTCAATTCCCAACACTTAGGGAAGTATTCTGGACCATTTAGTCATGTTTTTGCATGGTAATACCTTGTTATATTGCTGAATTTTGCTGAATTATATAAAATTCAGCTTTTATAGTGTATTTCGGGTGCTTTTAAGTGCGTATTTTAGCTTACGGAAAGTCTATATATAAACCCTTGTATGTACTCTTGGGTTTTAATGTATTCTTGTCGTTGGACCTACACCTAGGCTCCAATTCTATTGTCTAACTGCTTTCTGCAGAATTGTTGACACAATGTGTCTTACCGGTGAGTTTACTAGTATTTCTGACGCAACGCTGTTCATTAATGCATAAAGTAATTCTTGTAGTATAAAACGTGCATGAATTCACTTCTATAGAATGTAGTCAGACAATGTTGACATTTAAGCACATAATTGCAGTCATTAAATAATAATTAAAGTGTACGGAAATTACCGGTTTGGTGCCAGTTGTCAAACAAAGTACGTTTCTCCAATCATCATCAACTAGTTTCTTGCAACATGTATTAAAATAAAGATCAACAAAAGTTGCCGCGTATACAAGTTTGAATACATAGCATAATGGTAAATAAAAGTTGACTCACCTCCAACATGGGAAATTGCGTACATTGTTCGTTATCATACTAGCATGAGTTAACTATAAGTCAAACCAAAGTGTACTGCAATCGTGCATACCGTTGTCGCCGAAACGACAAGGTTGTAAAATAGTTTACTTAACTATACCACAAGAATACGGATGGTGCGTTAATCCTATAGCGCTATAATTGTTAAAGTAGGCTTGCAAAGTTAATGAGCATATAGAACACAAGTATAACATAGCATGCGATAACAAGAATGATACAAGTATCATGTTATTAATGGATAGAGTGTGTTCGTAAACAATTTTAAGCATGATTTATGATTTGTATAAAGTGTACATGTTGCACCAAAAGTGTATAAAATGGGATAGAGTATACTCACAGTTTGCATAGTAATCCAGCGTACGTGAGTTGATGCGTTTGAGAGTTGAGAACACCGAAGTTACCCTAAAATGGGAAACAGAGGTGTGTAAGTTGCGGTTTTGTTAATGGGTTAGATTCGGAATTTACGAGTTAATGAATACGAATACAAGATAAATTAAGGAGCCACAGAAGTGGTCATGGAAGGAGGTAGGATGATGAACATCCATTAAACCTCACTATATGGTTCACCAAAGTACAAAGTCATCAATGTAGTTGATGACTCGGTTGGTCATGAATAAAGTGAAAAAGAAGTACAACTAACTAATGTTGGAGGCGGGGTGGTGTTAACTTACTTTAAGTCTAGGAAACTACTTAGTTTTCATCTAAATCACTTAAACAACCAAGTGAGCTAGCTAGATGCGTTCATCCCGAGTATGGAAAGTGTTCAGGGACGTGATGTACATTTCTTCACTTTATTACTAGGAAATTGTTTTAGTGACTTAGTGGTAAGAAGATAAATAATCAAATCAACAACTGAGGTAGTGGAACTAGGTTGGAGAGCCTAAGCTTCCATGGTTCACACTTTCACCAAAACACAAGTCTTACCATATTGAAGATGGTGAGCTTGGATGGTCTCAACACTTGTAGGTCACTTAGAACCTTGTTTAAACATAAAGTTTATGAGGTGTTTAGACCTCTAAACTCATGAGAATCAACCATACTCAAGCCCCATAACCATAGGCTTGGTTAGGAGCAAGGTAGGTATATGATTTCACAAGAACCACATATGTAAAGAAAGTGTAAGTAAAAGTTCTTCCAAATCAGAAAGTTTGGACCTCAAAATGGTAATGTTCCACCTTAGTTTACTATGGTAAACTTGTGGAAACAATCCTAGAGGTGTTTCAAGCTTTCAAGAGGAATAAGAAGTGAGAAAAGTTGAAGAAAAGTGAGGTAAATGCTCACTTTTTCACTTAGAGAATTCTGCCTCAAACTTGTAATTCCAGCTGATTAGAGAGTGTTTTGAGAGTGTATGAAGATTTGGAAACGTTAATGTAGGTGTAAGAGGCTTGGTTTTATAATGGGGATTAGGGTTTGTGGTTAAATGAGGTTGTCTGATGATTGGGTGAAGAAGAGGTGAGTGAAAAGTGGCCAACCCATGAGCAGCAAACAACTCGATGCAGATTCGGCCTTCTCGCCACCCGCGAGAAGATTGGGCTTTTGGCTCGCGGGCCGCGAGGAGTCCTATTGTCTCCGAAAGTTTGTTGTTTCACAATTTGGAGGCCCCCAAACTTCGTAATGTTTATCATTTTATGCCACTTACTTGTATTTTAGCCCATTTCCTAGATATTTAAAGTGTAATAAGATATCGTATGAGTATAATGCATGCACGGTTTACGTATAAATGAGAATCAAGCGTGTAATAAGTCTTAGTTTGCATAAAACATGTATCCAAAGATTGATTGCGTATATGTATAAATATAACAAAAATAAGTACAAGAGATGAATTTCATTATGATCGAAGTATCGGATTACAAGTATGGAAGTGAATAAAGAGTATAATACGATTACAAGTTTTCAAAAATAAAATACGATTACAAATTTCTAAATAAGGAAAGTACAGAAATGCAAAGCATTACAGTACCGGTATTTACAGGTGTTTTACCCATAAATATCGGTACCGGTAACGAAAAAACGAGGAAAATGGGAACCGGTACCGGTACCGAATATATCGGCTACGGTTCGGTACCCGGTACGAAATGTTCATACCTAATAACACTCAAATCCGGTTATGGTTGACGTGTCACACAATACGAAAAATCAGAGACATCATAAATGGTGGAATTAAAGTACTTAATCAAATTTCAATACCTACAACGTTTAAAAAGAAAATATTAAATTGTTCTAAAAAACAACACTGAAATTTTGTCTTCAGTTAGACCTGAACCCTCTCTACTTAAAATAGACACCAATTCAATCCCTTGATACCATTAGTTTACAAGTCCTTTAACATTAAAAAAAACTTATATAATGGTTGTTTGGTATAGCTTCAACAAAATAACTAAAAACTACTAAAGGTTACTAATATCTAATATCATAAGAGGTACTAAATGGCCAATAATTTTATCAATTTAAAACGAAAAAACTAAGTTACTGACTGACTAAAAGTTTAGCAAAGAGTTCGTTATATGTGCTTACCTATGTATGTATGGTATTTAATTGAACAACACACTCAAAACAGTCAAACGTTCATGAATGTACATTAAAGCTCCAAATTTTTTACTAAATACTTGTAGTTCTACTTTTTGAACAACTTTGATTTGGCTTCTTAGGTTCACTTCTTGGCGTTTTTTCGATTTTCAAAACTCTTACTTGTTTATTTTATGTGTGTTGTCATAAGTTGACTTTCTAAATCGCTCAATGTATGGTAGTTCTTAGTCTTACTATACATATAACTAGTTGAGTGAAATACCAAAATCCTTTCTTAGTTTTGGTCATATTCTGTTTATGATTGTTTCACCCACTGTTGTTGCTTGAATCTATGGTCGACACCATTGCTGCTCTGTCTCGTTGTTGGAACTATCATCATCAATGGAACAGGGTCGGAAAGGCGATAAGTGACAAGTAGTGTGACGGGGGGTGGGATCTGTGTTGGTGAATTGGTGGGTAAAAGAGAGAAAGAGGCGGAGGGGGGAGAGGGAGAGAGTGAGTAAGTGGAGTGAGGTGGGTTAAAATTAATCTACATCTAGTTTTATATAAAGATTAATTAGTACTAAAAGATAATTAAAAAATAGAAAAAAAAACTAGGTAAAATGTCCAAATTGTCTATGAGTTAACGCTTAAATTAAACGGCGTTAGTGATTTGGATGAAAATAACAATAAAACAAAAACCTCAAACACTCAAATGTACAAAAAAAGTCATGTTGGATGTAATAAACAAATATGACCAAATCTCATGGATCATTTTGGCATTTTACTATAACTGGTTCTTAGGACCCGTGTGTTGCGGCGGGACACCGCTAAACCAATGGATGCCACGTGTCATCCACCTATTAGCGTAGGCATTCACCCATTAGTCCCAAAATTAAATTGTAACTTTTTTACCGTAACCGATAATTATATTATAGTAACTAGTATTAAGTCCATGCGTTGCAGCGGTTGTCATAAAACTGTGTTGAGTAGTAGCAATACTATACCATTGTCAGCGACCACCAACACCAGAAAAGCTTGTAAAAACAAAATAAATAAAAACGGGAAAAAAATAAGGCCGAGCGAAAAGCAGACGTAAAATCTCTGAATCACGCACGCTTGTTGCTGAGAAATTAAAGCAAAACGTAAAACATAGAAAAAAAATAACTAAGTCCATCCAGGACCCGTGTGTTGGACGAGCTTGTCAAACGCAGAAAAATAGATGTGACGCGACAGGCCACTCAAACGGGAAAAAATATACGAAAAAAATGTTGGATCCCACACGCACGTTGATGTGCGTTAACTCGCAAAATTTAGAACGAAACGAAAAACTTGGGAAATATGAAAAGTATGGTGGATCAAAATTGAAAATAAAAAGAGTTAGGATTAAATTGTAAAAGATGAAAAACTTGGGTTTAAAAGTAAAAAAAAAACAAAGGGTCTAAATTGAAAATTTGAAGTTATTTGTTAATTTTAGATAAAGATAAGGATAAAAATAAGTGATATCTATATATTGTTTATTAATTAATACTAATATTAAAAGAAATTTATTAAACAAGTATAAATAAAATTTATGAGTTTGAAGGAGAGAATGTCATGTGACATTATTTGGAGTCTTTTATTATAAGTTAGATTATATAGCCTGATATACAATATACCGCTTCAAAACTATCAATCTCACCATATACTATATGTACTATACACATTTTTCCTACTTAGTTTTTCTTACTAATCTAGTTTTCCTTTGATAATGCCCACATGGTAAGTAAACAAAAACTAAATATGGAGTTGTGTTCACCTTTTTTCTTGACATTTTGGGTACAAAGTTTGTTAAAAACAGAGTTGTGTTCGTAATAGAGTACTTCTTTAGTATCATAGATTGTATCAAGCGTCAGTACGTGATGGTACGCTGGTACCCTAACGGACCGAACAGATTCCGATCTAACATCGGTACCAATATTCATTTTTATTATTTTTTTATCGATGTAAACATATGTTGGTATCCTTTAGGCACATCATGAGTTCATTTATTTATTTACCTTTTCTCTTTTGGTTTTTATAGTGAGTGTCGACACCCAAACCAATACCGACCAAATTCTCGGCACATGACAGAAGTAATCCCAGTAGTTAGTGGTAATTAAGTACATGATAGCAGTTAATTAAGCAATTTAAGTTGTAAGCTTCTACAGGGAAGTATACGTATGATTGTATAGTAAGTATTTGTATTTTACGCATGTTAGAAAACTCAAACCTTAATCACGCATGAACAAACATCACATAATCACACATGAACAACACATGTAATCACGCATACCCTAATCATGCATGAACAAAACATCGCATAATCACGCGTGAGGAAACCTAATCACGCATGAACAAACATCAGAAAATCATGCATGAGTATACCTAATCATGCATATTATTTTGTGGTCGCACGCTTCGCATGTTAAGAGTCTTTTGTATTTTAATTAGAGTAAACTCCCGTTTTGATCCCTGTGGTTTGGTCACTTTAACGATTTTGCCCAAAACCTTTAAAAATAGTCATTTTCCTCCAATAATTTGCTATGGTTTTTCCATTTTGCTCCCTGCGGGGAGCAAAATGAAAAAACAGACAATTTGGATGGAGTTAGAGGTGGGGAGCAAAATGGAAAAACCATGCAAACTATTTGAGGAAAATGACTATTTTTAAAGGTTTGGTGCAAAACCGTTAAAGTGATCCAACCACAGGAAGCAAAACGAAAGTTTACTCTTTAATTTATAATGTCTTTCATATATTCATATTTTTTTATAATTGCGTACACACTAACAATAACTATCCACTGAAAATTAACACGTAAGTTATGAAGACGACCTAATGGGTTTTGTAAGCCTTGCAAAGGGACAATCGAATCTTGTAATATTATACATTTGGTTCTATATTTTTTTTGAAATATTAAATTGGTTGATTACGACCATGAGTTTGTTACCATTTTAGTTTTTGTTACTTATTGGTAGACTGAAAGGGACAAGATAGATATTAGAAGATGACTCAGATCGCAATTGCTTGTGTATACTAATCTTCACATAAAGATAGCCACTACTTTTTTTAACGGCGAATTCACCACATTGAAATACACTCGTCTCTGAACCGGGGAAAACCCTCACATAGGGCCGAAGCCCGTGAACACTCGCCTGAATCCTCCAAAGATAGCCACTACTGACTACTTATTTGTCAATGATAAATAGTTAGTTTTTTTAATGCCAGCTCGACAGTAAGAATTCGGGCCTAAGTTTATACAAGATATCAGGGCCGTCTCTAAGAATTCAGATGTCCCGTGTGACTATAAAAAATGGTCTCTAAAATATAAGTGTTTATACATACAAATATTCAATAATAAAACGATAATAGCGACAACAATAAACAAAACAAAACTATTATAGCACAAATGCACAATGATCTATTTTAGGTTTAAAATATTAAGTTGTTTTATTAGGTTATATCAATGAGTTTAAATGGGTAAATGACAATTGTGTTTAGATGGGCCAAACTAAAAGGTTTTAAGAGTAAATTACAAGTTTTGTCCTTTATGTTTACATCAAATTGCAGGCGTTGTTCTTTTGGCTAAAAGTTTACAGACGGTGTCATTAACCTTTCAAAATCTTGCACGTTTTGTCCTTTATGCCAAACATGATTAAAAATCTCAGTTAATTCTTGTCATGTGCAATGCACATGAGGGTACAATGATCGTTTTCCAATTATTATTAAACTATCTTAAAAGAAATATATATATATAGAGTAGGAGTTGGGTGGAAAGTCTATTTTTCCTAGAAAGTCTAGGAAGGAATAAGATTTGGACATGTGTCATTGAGGGATTTTAAGTAGAAGGGCTATCATGTAATTTCACATTTTAATTTTATTTTTGGAATGTATCTTCATTAACTAAAATTCCATGATTTTCGGAATTTTTATTGTTTTCGAATTCAAATCTGCAAGTCAATGTGTTTATCTGAAACTATCAGCATGTTCTTGGTGATGTGTTTTACCAGTCAGAGAGGTTGAAGTCAGTGTGTTTTAACAATCTGAAGTCAATATATAATCAGGTTGTGTTTTAACAGTTATTTTGCATTTTAACACTCTGAATGTGTTATATGTTGTTGTCTATGTCACATTACATCACATTGTGTTTTTTGATGATTACATTACATCATAATGTGTTTTACAACAGTTTGTTTTTATACTGGAGTTTAACATATATGATTGTGTTTTAAGTCAGCAGATTTGCTGGAGGATTCTTGATATTGTGTTTTAACAACAAGCAGATTTTTGACATTGTGTTTTAACAGCAAGCAGGCCATTGTGTTTTAACAGCAATCAGATTCTTGACGCTGTGTTTTAACAGCAAGCAGATTCTTGACGCTGTGTTTTAACAGCAAGCAGATTCTTGACGTTGTGTTTTACATGCCTCTCTACAATCATTAATTAAAACAGAAAAAACACAGCCAAGTTACAAGCAAATTAAGACTGAAAACGTATATGCACTTCAAGAACTTTAATCACAACACAAGATATGAATACCTAGTGAAGAAAAGGGGTATCAACAAGCCTTGGAACCGAAATCTGGATGCTTTTGGGGTCCTGTTTTGCGTCGCCAACAGCAAGGGGGAGTAGAGATCGTAGGTTTTATTATGTTTAGGGTTAGATTGGAGAGAGAAAGAGAGAAAATCAAATTAATAATGGAGAGAGAGAGGGAAAATCCCATGAAAGTAGGGATTGCAGTTATCTAATTGATTTTAAAAAATGGCCATTTGACAAAATTGCCCCTATTCATTCAAAACAATCAATTAATTAAACTCAAATATTACAAGATTGCCATTGATTTAATCTCAACCCTTAAACACACCAATCGGATGGACCAGATCGCTTCCTAGACTTTCTAGGAAAAACACACTTTCCGTGTGAACCCTACTATATATATATATATATATATATATATATATTAACTCCATATATCTATCTCTCTGTCTTCTAGTTCCACCACTTCTTCTACCAGCCCACACCACCACCAACACAAATTTATCAATCTTTCCACCACCTCCTTCCAGTAGTCTACACCACCACCACAAATTCATCAAACAAAATAGTGTGCAAAATACCAAATCGCCAATTTAGTCTCCCAAATTTAACAACACCCACATACAATTAACTACCAATTTTAACAACACCTACATACAAAATACCAAATCGCCAATTTAGTCTCCCAAATTAATCTTCCCGTCACCATCCTACAACCAACAACCACCCCCTTTCAACCCACCCACCACCGCAACCACCATTGTCACACCCCAACCGATGGCGGAATCATCGGGGCATGGCACTGAGCGAAACAGATTGTCCAGAAGTTTCCACAACAACTATCATTACTATTTAATTTATATAATACGTCTCATACCGTACCTTAAATAGTAAAACAAATTATTACAGATAACAACTAGTCAAGTATTCTGTTCCGACAACTCAGATTCAAATAAAAACATAAATATTGTTCAAATGCCTCTAGAGACTCGATCTGCAAGATCTACAGACAACTATGCTCTAGACGCTTATCCTAAGCTCGCCTTCCTAGCAGATAAACACATGTCACATACGTTAAAATAAAGTCAATACATAAAATGTAAAGGGGAGCATACAAGTTTGATAATAGCATAAAGAGTTCGAAATAGTTTACGCATAACCAGCACGTACACAGAGGAAAACGAAGCATGTTAATTATCGACATGGATCTATCGATACCAATGACTGCGGGTTGACTATCCGAGACAGTTCGCAATACATGATTACCACCGTAATCCATGCAAGTAATTGTCCTTAACAACCCCCGTGTGAACGGGTGCTGAGTCCAAACTATAGTACTACGTCGTTAAGGCAGGTAGACAACATTCCACGTGTAAACATAACAACAAGCATTCATTTAGTCACGTAATACATGCATATCGGTTAGCGTTGAAAGTAATTGAGTAGTGTGTTCAATTGTGATTTTAGATAGGTAACGTATGTAACACCCAAAAGTGCTAAAGCAAAAAGGGATCGAGTATACTCACAGCGGTTGATTGATGGATTGAAGGGAGCGCTTGAGAGTAGGGTTAGCCTGAATAGTTCGATAGCATAACGATGAGTAACGCGCAAAATGGAAACAAGTAATGTTGGGTTGAACAGCCTGGTCGATCAAACTGTAGGTTCGATCGAACGGGTTGTTCGTTCGGTTGGACAGTCCGTTCGGACAGCCTGTTCGATCGGCCGGTAGGCTCGATAGGTTGGACTGTTCGAGTGGATTGTTTCTTCCTTTGAGTAGGATGTGTTTGTGTATGATGGCTTGTCCTTTTGAAGTTTTCGTTGTAGTATTTGAGAACACTGAAGCGTCCTTACCTTTCAGGTCGATCGATCGAACGGTCTGTTCGATCGGCCGGCTTAACCGATCGGTTAGGTACTTCAGATATGGTCCTCGGCAGGATGTCACCTGATCGTACAGCATGTGGCACTCCAATACGTTGAACGCATTGAAAATCGATTAAGTGTTAAAGCATAGTATCTCATGATCCGATGAGTAATGTTATCGAACAGCTCGTTTGATCGAACATCACTTCGTTCAATACTATACTTCATGAAACTGTCAAAGCGTGAGGCCACTTGCTAGCCAATCGGCTGGCCTGTTCGATCGGCTGACCTGTCCGATCGGTTGGGTTGTTCGTTCGAACAACCTGTTCGATCGATCAGCATCCTGACCTGGTCGGCCTGTTCGTCTAACTCTTGGCTATTCTGATTGTTTGACGTTATATCGAGGTATTTTGACAACGAGCTAAACCATGGAACCTTCGTCCTTACTTGTTTCCCCTGCTCGGACAGGAATCACCCAAGTCCGGCCGGTGAACAGTTCGGAACGGAGTCTAGAGTTTAACCCGAGATCGGTGAACCTCGTAGGTAGAATCCGAATCTTGAACCACTCAGCCATTAGAATGTTTAGTGAGTTGGCTTAAGCTCAGTTTCTACCGGTTTGTAGGCATTGAGTGTAAAAGAGTTGAAAGAAAGTTGGAAAATCCATCTTTCAATCCTTTACATCGTGTAAATGTTTAGATCTAGGGTAGATCTTTGTTTGTTTATGTGGAAATCGGTTAGATCCAAGTGATTCTTGGTGGATTGAGGCCAAAACATGAAGTTCTTGCAGAACACCATCATGACATCATCCTAGAACACTTAGATCTTGATGATTTCACGGTTAGAAATCAAGATTTGAAATATAGAAAGGTGTAGAAGTGTGCATAGATCAGAAACGTACAAGATTTAGGATGAAATCTTACCGGGATTGAGAGAAATCTGAGAAATAGTGAAGAACACGAGCTGGTCGGTCAGAGAGTTTCCAAAAGTGGAAAGAATGACAATGACAGGGCTATTTATAGGCTTCCAAAAGGGGAAAGTGTTGGCCGATCGGCCAGGCATCCCGATCGGACAGCCTGCTCGATCGGACAGCCTGTCCGATCGGCTGGGCTGTTCGATCGGCTGAAAGCCTGATCGATCCGCAGCCTGTTTTGGGCGTTCGGTGCGACGACTTCTGATATTTCGATTTCGATTGAAGACGGTACGAATACGATTGAGTTCCTATTCAAATTACTTTTAGTCCCAACTATTATATCTACATACAAGCATCTACATTCCATATTCGACTTCGATTTCGATTGAGTTTTGAGTTTCGATTCGATTGATCACCATACGTAACATAAAGTAAACACGCACAAGTAACACGTAAGGCACACACACACGTATAAATAATACCAAGGTCGCGTAATTCGAGTTTCGAGTTCGATGATGATTCGATTAGCTTGATTATTGATTGATTAACTTTATCGCATTGTTACTTCCTACTATTCAAGGTCGATAAGCGTTTCGCGTCGATTACACGTTTGATTACTTCGATTCTTTGATTAACAACATGATGAAACAATGGTTAACCGGACAGGGTTAACACACTGGTCTCGTCAAGAAGGGTTAATCCCTTCCTCTCGAGGATCGCTGGCTGGATCACCGGTGGTTGATCTCCTGCACAAGGAAACAAGCCGTGACTCGTAACAAGGAGGATGGGGTGGGGGGTGCTCCTTGTTACCACTCTCCGGCGTGAGAATCAGTAGTTTGCTTGGGAAGCAAAGTAAGATAGTAGTAGTAGTGAGAGAGTTGTGTAGAGATACCTCAAACCTGGTTTGGGGTTGGTATTTATAGCCGAGGAGTGAAGGAGGATGATGATGGATGGACTGACGACGTGCTGCACCTTTGTAGGTGTGTCAGGCTTGTCGGTTGTGGAGGTTACGCCACGTCAGTCCATTGCTTACGTAGCTCTGACAGATAACTGCCATTGGTGCCACTTGCACTGTGGTGTCAGTCCCACTTGTTTGAGTGCATAGGATGCGGTGCAAGCCGCATCGCTACGTGCGGTAATATCTGAAGTTACCGCGTCTCCTACTTGTGATCAAGGAATACGCGAGATGCGGTGCTAGCCGCATCGTCGTCCGCGGAGACTACTCGCCTGCATCCCTTGTCGTGACGAAAATGCCCATATGGTGCGGTGCCAGCCGCACCGTTATGTTCATCTTCTTCTATGCCTAAGGTAAGGCTTTCTTGTATTGATAGAAGTGTTCACTGGATGCGGTGCGAGGCCGCATCGCTGTGACTACTTCCGTTTTCATACACCAGATGTGATGCTATGTCGCATCACTCTACCGTTCTCATGTTCCATGTAAGTCGTCCTTCGTTACTAGATAGATTGGATTCAACCCTTGTGCCGACGCGTTCTCGCATGGGCACAAGTAGGTTGTTAGCTAGTGGGGGTTTTGATAAGGGTAATGGTCACTCGCGGTCGATGCTGACGCGAGATCTGGGACCATACCCCTTCAAGTCCCCCCAGTCTAGTGTTGCTGCCACATACAAGTTGTATGTGGGAGGAGTACTGGACTATGGTGTTTGGAAGGTAGTTTGGAGTCTGGAGAAGATCCTAGACCATGTGTGGTCTTTTCTGTATGTAAATCAAGCTGGAGGTCTGGTAGGGTCATCTGACGCCTCTTCCGTATCGGTGAAGGAATCTCGTCGGACGCGAAATTCTCAGCCGATTTATGTCACCAGGTGGCTTGCCACCTGTTGTTGTGACGAAGGTCTCTTGGAGACTTTGTTAGTAATGCTGCACAAACTTCGAACCAACCTCTGAGATGGTGGTTTGAAGGTATGCAGAGGTTTCCCACCCTTTAAAGGTGGTCTTTTCTTCAAACCAATTGTTAAATTGGTGCATGAAGAAGAAAAGAAACTTTTGGACCAATCTTTGAGACTGGGACCAAAAGTAGTTGATGCTTGTAAGTGCTTTGCTCAAGCTCTATGTTCAGCATCTAGTCATGAGATGACGATCCCTTTTTTGTTGGGTTTTCGTGTTCGTCGTCATAGCTCTCTAGTAACCGCACGTTCTTTGCGGTTACCTCGTTGCGTCATTGTTGGCCATGTTTGGTCGAACAATGTATATTCGTACTATGGGTAAATAAACATGGTCATAGGCAAGGGTATGCCCACCATTGTTTATTCTATCCGGCCCATAGGCGGGCAAACAAAGTCATAAGCAGGCTTGTTACCGCTATTCGGATGCTTGCTGTTCGACAAAGGCTCGTTTAGAGCGCTTATCTGCGTTCGTTTTGTAGCCACTTACCTTCCCGCTCCAATACCGAGTTTGCCTTGAAGTAGCATTGCTCGGTGATGTGGAGTGAGCTTGGCTCTTCCGTAGCAACCACTCTGCGGAAGCTATGGTTATGTCCGTAGCTCCTCGTAAGTGTCTGTGGTTTTGCATTACCACATTCGCTCGAAGCGGGTGTGTTGCTCGGATGTAGCTCTTGAAGGTTCAGGAGACAGGGTTGCTGATGTGCGTTCGCGTGCATTCCCTTCCTTCCTTTTGTTAAAGGAGGTGTTCATGTACCCTCTGCGGTTGTGAACCGGACAGGAGGGATTTGAAGCTTGAAGAGAATGAAGGCAATGCGGTTCCCCTATGTCTGAGATGCGGTTCAGTCCAACGGACAACGCTGGTTCTGAGCATCTGACACACTTGAACGGGCTCGTGTGTGTCATGTCCGCATGTTCCACGTGTGCTCGTGGGTAGTGCGGATAGGTATTATACCCCCTTATAGTGTAGAGATATATATTTTTACCTATTTTTAGGGGTATGTTAAAAAACGAAATGCGGTATGGGTTATGGTGCGGTATACCAGAGAAACCGCATGCCGCTTATAATTGGATAATGTAGTCGCTTTTTGTTGCATACGTGGCTGATCTCACGTGTGAGTTGGTGGAAGTTGGTGAGATCTTCCTGGCATGTGCTGAAATGAAAGGACGTTTGCACTGCCCGAGGCATTAAATGCACTGTAGCGAAGAGTGTAAACGTCTCTTTCGTCAGGCGCGTGGGCGGCCACGCGCGCGTGATAACCGTCAGCGAAAACGGCGCTCGACACGTGGTGTCATACGATTTGCTCTTTTCGAACGTGATGATTTGTTTTCTCCCTCCGCATTAATTGCGATGGGTATATAAGGGGAAACCGTTCGTGGTTTCCCCTCACTTGTTCGAAATTTCAAAAATTTGCCGGTGAGAGAAAATCTTTTCTTTGTCTTCTCCGACGATATTTCTTGAAGTTCCGGTGAGGCTTTTTAGTTTTTCCACTCACTGTCGTCTGTTTCTTCTGTTATATCTGATGGCTGAACCATCAAGTCCACATAATGTGGAGGGTGAAAACCCAGAACAGCTGGTAATAGCGGCTGATGAAGATGAAGATGATGACGTTGACGTTCCCGGTGGTGGGTTACCGGTGTTGAAGTGGTCAAAGGGTGGTTTTAAACTCCTGATGGCCACTGTGCAGATGGCTAAAGATTGGGATGCTACCTACCCACAAGAGGGGGACACCGGTGCCGATGCTCCGGCCGGTTATATAACCTTGTGGGCTGATTTTTTCACCGACGGCAACCTTAGGTTGCCGGTGACGGTGTTTGTTGCGGAGGTATTGGAGTATTATCATCTCCATATCTCCCAACTTAGTCCTTTTGGAATGTTCCGAATTAGGAACTTTGAATACACATTCCGTGCCCATGGCTTGCCCATTACAGTGGAAAATTTCCGGCGGTTCTACCAGTTGACGGTGAACACCGGTTTTTTCTCGTTTACTCAACGGCATGGGAGCTTGAAGTTGATGACGCCCCCTAAGGGTGTGACAGGCTGGAAGAAGAGGTTCTTCTATGTGAAAGCCTGTGCGGTCTATGCTAGCATGTCTTTCAGGAATGTCAACGTTGGAGTTTCTGATGAAGATATTCCTGTTGCTACCGCAAAGACCGTGGACTGGTTCTCTAGGCTGCGGCCAATTGAACTCAAGAAGTTGGATAACGATCAACTGTGGATATTGCGGATGATGCTCTCGAAACCAGATAGGAAGGAAAGGCCCGTTTTGCGGGAAAAGGGTGGTGGTAAGCTCTTTACACTTTGTTATTTTCCTTACTTCCTAAGCCTTGTAGTAACCTCCATGCATGTATCAGCGGATGCGGTTGGCTTGTGGAGAATGTTTGAGCCCGATTTCGAGGGCCGGGTTGAACTTATTGCGGTTGAGCTGAAGAAAGGCTCTAGCAACTTCCGCGTACCGTCGCGTGCGGTGCTGGATGCCCCGGTGCTGGGAGACGCAAGAGGTATGTCGTACGTGGCATTAGTTTTTTCAGTTTATCTTTTTTACTGGTTTTGTTGATTGTGTCAATCCAGGTATCCTTGCGGATTTGGGGAAGTTTGAGAAACGCGTCCCCAAAAAGACTGTGGAGAAGAAAACGGTGAAGAAGACCGTGCGGGGTCGTGGCAAGGGGAGTGCTGAAGGCTCAGTTGCCCCTTCTTCAGTTTCTGAAGCCGCAGGTACCTATCGATCTTGTTATCGGGGATATACCGATTATGTGGTAGTATCTGACACCCTTGAGGGTTTGGGTGTTATAGGTAGTGGTGCGGCTGCGGGTGGAACTGCTGTGGTTCCCCCCGTTGTTGGTGAGAAAAGAGGACCAGAGCAGAAGGCTGCTGGTGGTGGTGAACCGAAACGTCGGAGACTGCAGACCAAGAGAGTTGCTCCGGCGCAAAAGAAACCTGCAGTTGCTGCTGGTAAGTATATCCATTTTCTTTGTTTTGTATGTACAATAGGTGGGAATAATCATTGATGCTCTTTGTGTTGCAGAATCCCGAGATGCAGGGTATTCCTTCTTTGACTTCCCTTTGTCTCCTCTGCATACCGCTGCTGCGGGTGCGGGGGTATCGAAGGAGACTGTCGTGCCCAAGGAGCCTACGGCCCCTTTTGTTGGGCCGGTTCGCGATCCCCCCTTGGAGAAAACGGTGGAAACGACTGCTGACCGGATATTCGACACCGTGGATTCCTCGGACAATCTGATCTCTCCTAATGAGGGTGATGGATTGGACTTGAGGTTTTCAGATACTGGTAAGAAGAAGTCTGATGTGGAGGCGCAGAAGACTGCTAATGAGCCGCAGAGCTCTTCTGCTGGTGTGAAGGTTACCGGTGCTGATGCCGGTGGTGCGGGTTATGATGGGCCTCCAATTCAGCCTGGGGAGACTGAGTTGGAGTATTATTACCGCACATACTCCCAGGGTCGCAGTATGATGTATCACCGACCCCCCTGGACTGTTATGCAGGGGGACGATATTTCTAATGACCCTGCGGCATGCAAGGAGATTCTGGGTGGTCTGGGCACCCCTTTTGAAGTCGAGCGTGCCCGTGCCGCACCCCGAGAGCTGCGTATAAACCAGCTCTCAACAATGCTGGTAGGGACTTCCATTGTGGCAAATGCCATTTTGGAAGATTATAAAGTGCTGGGTCGCCGCGAGGAGGAGGCTGCTCGTATGCGGGCGGAAGCGGAAAAGTTGGTCCAGGCTGCGCGCGCGGGTGCGGAGCAGCTCGAGAAGGACAAGGCTGCTTTTGAGAAGCAGAAACAGACTTCTAAATGGGCTGCCACTGCCCAGCTGAAATAGGTGCGTACCCTTGCTAAACTTCTTGCTGATGAGCGCAAGAGTTGGAATGAAAAAATGTCCAATGAGCGCAAGAAGTGGAATGCATCTTGGGCTAAGCAGAATGACATTCTGTTTCATGCTCGGCAGGAGTTGACAAATGCCAAGGCAGCGAACGCTACCTTGAGCCAGGAGAAAGTTGCGGCTGAGGCCATTTCTGTTAAAGCGCTGCAGGCGAAGGCCGACGCCCTGAAGGCGCTTGAAGAGGCCAAAGAAGCCGGTGCTCGTGACGCGAAAGCCCTTGAGGAGGCTGAAGAGAGGGAGAGTCGTGCTTCTAAGGCTCTTAAAGAGGCGAATGCGAAGCGCATTCGTTTGGACAAAGTTGTTTCCAGCCTGCAGGTATGTTTCTTTAACTGTGTTACTTTCTTCCTTGTTTCGTAAATGTTTATCGTGTAAACTGTTTACTATTTTTTGACAGGCTGAGGTTCAGGCCCGGGAGGTCGCGGTTACAGACCTTACTGCCCGCGTATCTGTTGCGGAGAAACGGGCTGACGCCGCTGCTGAGGCCAAGGATGCCTTGGTGTCCTCTTTTAACCAGCTGGAGGCTGACCGTGAGTGGTTGCGGGCTCACGGTATCGCGCGTGTAAGTATCCCTTTTCTTTAGATTTGCTTGGACTAATATCCGAGACTTATGATCCTTTTATTGCAGATTGTTGAGGCTATCATGAATGCCCCTGAGACCACATCTGGTTTGGACCTGGTTAAGGAACGTGCGCGCGATGCTGGCTTTAAAGCTGGTTATAACCGCTGCATTGGGCATATCAATGTATTGTCCGCAGACGGTTATACTGATAAGCGATCCGGGTTCCGTGATGTGGATACCGAAGGTCGCCTGAACGCGGCCGTAGCCTCCTTTTATGATACGCCTCTCTCCTGTGTGGAGAAAGTGGACGACTGTTTAGAGGCTGCGGATTATGTAGATCGGCTGCGGATGCTCTATGCCGATGCGGAAGAGGAGGATCCCGCTGGTGGTGCTGGAGACGACGCTGGTACCAGCGGTACGAAATAGGGTTTAGGTTGGCAAGTGTGCCCCCTTTTTGTTTTCCTCTTGTATATATTAGGAACTTTATGTAAATCCATTAAGCACCGTGTGGGTGTTTGAATTTTTTGAATATAAAGTTTTTTGTTCAATTTGTACAAGTGTTTTTAATTCTTGCATGTCTGAACGTATGTATGCGTAACTTTACCCGTTTATGAATGGGGTCAAGTATATTCCATACTTTTGTTGTATGAGTACGCGTCAATTCTGTTATTTACCGCGTTAGGGTTTTAGAATTGTGTAAACTTTGTAAAAGCTTATATGTCCGGAACTCTACCCATTTGTGAATGGGGTCGAGTGTACTCCATACCTTTGTCGTATGAGTCCGCGTCAATTCTGTTATTTACCGCGTTAGGGTTTTAGAATTGTGTAAACTTTGTAAAAGCTTATATGTCCGGAACTCTACCCATTTGTGAATGGGGTCGAGTGTACTCCATACCTTTGTCGTATGAGTCCGCGTCAATTCTGTTATTTACCGCGTTAGGGTTTTAGAATTGTGTAAACTTTGTAAAAGCTTATATGTCCGGAACTCTACCCATTTGTGAATGGGGTCGAGTGTACTCCATACCTTTGTCGTATGAGTCCGCGTCAATTCCATTGTTTGCCTTTTTGGGCTCAGGAATTGTGTTAAGTGTTTAACAAAAACTTGTTTATCCGGCCGGATAAATATGCAAGTCTTTTTGCCTCTTGCTGGCCTATTACAATATTTGTGTGTGGTTACCACTTTGTATGGGTATCGCGAATGAAGATTTTGCCAATCTGTTTTTGGGATACCGCAAAGTGGAACACGCATTTGTAATAGTAATAACAAACAATAATGTATAAAATTGCTTATTTATTTATTTGCAAATGGCCTGCGGCCCGATAGGTTACATAGAGAAATGTAAGAACATGGCTTACATATAACAGCGTCGAAGCTGTTGTGCATTCCATGTGCGTGCGATAGGTTCGCCTTCTAGTGTTTGCAATTTGTACGCGCCTTTCCCTAAGACCTCTTTGATGAGGTAGGGTCCTTCCCACTTGGGGGCAAGTTTGCCTGGGCGCTCGGCATTAGATGCCTTATTGTCACGTAGGACGTAATCTCCTGGGTTGAAAGTACAAACGCGGACGCGCGTGTTGTAGTACTTTTCAAGTTTGGATTTATATTTGGCCTCGTTGATGGCAGCGTTTTCGCGCCTTTCTTCCAAGAGGTCCAAATCGATCCTGCGTTCCGTGTTGTTGTCTAGTTTTTCAATAGCCAACATTCTAGGAGAGGGGAGACCTACTTCTGCGGGGATCACCGCTTCTGAGCCGTAGACTAGGCTGAAGGGTGTTTCCCCATTGCTTGTTTTTGGGCTTGTACGGTGAGCCCATAAGATACTTGGGAGTTCATCGACCCAGCCACGCCTGGCTGTTCCCAACCGTGCCTTGATCCCTTCGACTAGGCTTTTATTGATACTCTCGACTTGGCCGTTCCCTTGCGGGTGTGCGACTGATGAGAATATGTGCTCAATATGTAGTTCTTTTAGCCATTTTTTGAATTCGTCGGCAGCGAAGTTGGTGCCGTTATCGGTGACAATGCACATTGGTAAACCGAAACGGCAGATGATGTGTTCCCAAATGAACTTCCTTGTTATCATAGCAGTGGTTGAGGCGAGCGGTTTTGCTTCCACCCATTTTGTGAAGTAATCAACCGCTACTATGATAAATTTAACCGCACCTGGAGCGTCAGGGAATGGTCCCACCACGTCAATTGCCCATTTCTGAAAGGGCCATGCAGTTGTGACGGGGACTAAGTTGTTCTTTGGCCGCAAGGTTTTTGGAGCATGACGTTGGCAGTCAATGCACTTGCGCAACTCTTTGACGGCGTCCAGGTGCATGCCGGGCCAGTAATACCCGGCATTCATGATTTTGGCCACTACCATGCGTGGTCCAGCATGTATGCCACATATGCCCTCGTGTATCTCTCGGATGAGGTATGTGGCATCCTGGGGGTTGACGCATCGTAGTAGTGGCCCTAGGTATGATTTGCGGTACAAGATACCGTCTCCCATTTGATAATGGCACGCTTTGTATTGGAGCTTGCGTGCCTCTGATTTGCTTTCGGGAGTCACACCGGATTGTAGATATGCGATAATAGGTGTCATCCATGATGTTGAACCGTATTGAATGACGTTGACTTGGCGCAGGGGTACCGAAGGATTTTGCAGGATTTCGATGCGTATCTCCTTTGCCAAGTGTTGGAAGCTAGTAGATGCAAGTTTTGATAGTGCATCTGCGGACTTGTTTTCGCTTCGATTAATATGGCGAATATTGAACGAAGCGAATTTGGATTTTAGTTGCAGGACTTGCTCGAGGTAGAGGATCATGATATCCCCTTTTGCGGCATAGTCGCCGCGTACTTGGCCTGCAACTAACAAAGAGTCGACGTGTGCTTCCAGATGTTGCACGCCGATTTTGACTGCTAAACGTAGCCCCGCTAACAGGGCCTCATATTCTGCCTCGTTGTTTGTGCTTTTGAATTCGAGGCGGATTGCATATGTAAGCTCTTGGCCGTCAGGGCTGACGAGTCGCAGACCTGCACCCGCACCTTCGTCGTTAGAGGCACCATCTGTGAATAGTGCCCATGTCTCGGAGGAGGATGGCGTTGGTGCAGGAGTTTGTGCTTCTTCGCATTCTTGGATGCGATTTACCGGTACTTCGGCGGCGAAATCAGCTAAGATCTGGCCTTTAATCGCGGGGCGCGGTTTATAGTGTATCGTGTGCGCGCCCAGCTCGATTGCCCATTTTGCTAATCTCCCAGAGATGTCGGGTTTGGATAGGATCGGGCCAATCCTGTAATTGGTTAGCACTGTGATGACGTGGTTTACGAAGTAGCGTCGCAACCGTCTTGAAGCGTGCACTAATGCTAGCACCAATTTCTCCATTATTGAGTACCTCGTCTCTGGGTCGTTGATCATCTTGCTGATGTAATAGATGGGTGTTTGAACCCCCTTTCGCTCCACTATTAATACCGCACCCACCGCGTTATCCGTGGCGGATAGGTATAATATGAGTGGCTCATCTTTGCGTGGTGCGGTTAGAGTTGGGAGTTGTATCAAACACTCCTTCATTTCCCGAAAAGCCTGTTCAGCCTCTGCGGTCCACTGGAATTGTTCCTTCTTTGAACAGCTTCGCAGGGTCTTGATGAACGGATAAGACTTAGCTGCGTGGTTGGCTAAGAATCTGTTAAGCGCCGCTAGCCTGCCGGCTAGCCGTTGCATATCCTTCATCGATGAAGGCGATGGCATGCGCTCGATCGCCTGGACTTTCTCCGGGTTTACCTTGAATCCATCTTTAGTGACGATGAACCCAAGGAATTTGCCTTCTTCCATTCCAAACGAGCATTTTCCTGGATTGAGCTTTATGTTAACGCTGCGCAGAGTTTGGAATGTTCTTTCAATATCTGTGAGCATGGTATCCTCTTCCATGCTCATGACGACCAGGTCGTCCATGTAGATTTCGACACTTTTGCTTATTTGGCCGCGGAAAGTTCGTTCATCAACTTTTGGTAGGTTGAGCCCGCGTTGCGCAACCCAAACGGCATTTTTGTGTAGCAGTAATTTCTGGTGGGAGTCCGGAATGCCGTTTTGTCTTCATCCTCGATTGCCATTTGTACTTGATGGTACCCTTTGTAGCAATCGAGGAAACACTTCCACCTGAATGGTGCGAGATTATCGACTTTTTCGTCGATTTCTGGAAGCGCGTAACAATCCTTGGGGCAGGCTTTGTTAAGGTCTTTGTAATCGACGCACATGCGCCAGCCCCCGGACGGTTTTTCTACCATAACTGGGTTGGATAACCACGTCTGGTATTTGACTTCCCGCAGGATGCCTGCGGAGAACAGTTCTTCGATCTGCTCTTGCATCGCCTGATTTTTAGCTGACCCAAGGTGGCGTTGGCCTTGGATCACTGGCTTAATACCTGGCAAGGTATTCAAGTGATGTTGCGCAATATCACGTGGGACCCCCGTCATGTCTGCGGGTGTCCACGCGAAGATGTCTTGGTTTCTGAAGAGAAGCTGCTTCAGTTGCGCTTTGGTGGTCGGGGATAAGGCGTGACCCAATGTGACCTTTTGTTCTGGGTATCTCGCGTTGAGAACCCACTTTTCTGGTTGGTCGTTGGGGGTGGGCCTTGCGACCTTGGTCGGACGTACTTCGTCCGACGTCATGACGTCCCTGCGGGCATAGATTATCGCGACCCCCGATTCGGTTGGGAAACCAACCGCAGAGTGGGGGACGGACGTGATCATATTGAAATCCCCTTGGGATTCTCTCCCGAGGAGTACGTCATATCTGGAGGTGTGAGGTAAAACCATGAAGTTTACCTCTTCTGTCCTTGTGCGGTTTCCGCTGGAAAGACGCACAGGGAAAGTAATCTGGCCTAGGGGAAAGACAGTTTCCCCTGCGAACCCGGTTAACGGGTAATCTACTGCTTGCAACCGATCTTTGTCCTCCTGGTCGAACTGGTTGAAGCATTGTTCGTAGATTATATCAGATGTACTGCCCGGGTCGATAAATAGGCGCTCGGTGCAGTAGTGTGCCAGTTGGCCTGAAATGACGACGGCGCGCCTATCGCGCGGTCCGCCTCGGACTTTTGGAAAGACGACTTGCTCGTCTTTCCAGTCACATTCCGGCCTTCTCGCCGCTTTGCGCGGCCTGCCCTTGCCTCCGTGGATCATGTGGGTGGAAGCCACATGCATGGTTCTCTTCCCGGAGGAGGTACCTTCGCCATGAGGGGTAATGCGCTTGGTGGGTTTTTGCCCACCTGGCAAAAGGTGTTGCAGTTTCCCCTCCTTTAAGGCGCGCTCAATCTCCAGTCGGAGACTGATGCAGTTGTTGGTGGTGTGGCCCGAGTCCTTGTGGTACTCACAGTAGAGTGTGAGGTCCTGATTTTTCTTGGACTTCATCGGTTGGGCCGGTCGCAAGAACTGTGGGTCCGTAAGGAGGACCTCACTTGGCGACATGGTGATCTCGGTCCAGTTGCGGTCCCGAGAATCTTTTTTTGACGCCCGACTGTCTCGGGCGGGGTTGTAGTTCTTTGGGTCGAACGTGTTGGTTCGCGGGAAATATGGTTTGGAAATATCGTGATTTCCAACGTCCCGGTTGCGTTTATTGTTACGTTTGGACCCTTGGTGGGATGTTTCGGCTTGGGGCTTTGCCTTCGTCACATGCGGTTCAAGTGACCGCTGTGTCTGGGCGTATGTCTTGACCGCGGTCATGACATCTTCCCATTTTTTGGGCAAGCCCTCCTTGCCAGAGATGGTCATGATCATCTCTCTGTCTTTGACGGCCCGGATGAAGTGGTTTCGTGCCATCTGGTCTGCCACGTCACCTATCTCCAGGCACTCTTTATTGTATCGGACGACGAATGCTTCGAGCGATTCGTCGTCTCTTCGCCAGATGTTCATGACGTCCAACGAATCACGTTCGTGGCGTCGCTGCTAGCTAAAATGGGCGAGGAACTTGGTACGCAAGTCCTCGAATGAATACAGTGATCCCACTGGCAAAGAATCGAACCATGCCCTGGCCAGGCCCGTAAGGGTCTGGGGGAAAAAATTACACCAAGTGGGTTCATCCCACTGGCCGTTGATGCCCGCGCCCATGAAGATGTTCATGTGGTCGTCCGTGTCGGTCGAACCACTGTATTTCCCAACGTTGAATGGGAACTTTGTCGTGGTGACATGGGCGTTGGCAATCCGCGTGCCGAACTTGGAATTTTCGGCCGCTGCCTTTGGCCTGTATGGCTCGTTCGCAGGGCGCTTTGCCGCCCTAAGGTATGTGTTGCGGGGGTGACTGGGAGGAACATAGTTGCGTCCTCCCGGTTTGCTGCTGGTGTCATGCGAATCACCGCGGTAGCTATGGTCGTCAGGGTCGGTATGACCGTACCCTTCGGTGTATGGTTGTGGGCCCAATCGGCTCTGAATGCCTGGGCCGCGTCGGGAGGTTGATCGCCTCCTGTCCTCGCCATGGGGGCCAAGGCGGGTATGTACCGGTCCTCTGGTGTGGGATCCGTATGAGGAATCATCCTCGTTGAGGGTGTGGACCGAACAGTAAGACGATCCCCGTTCTTCACGTCGGCTTCTTGAAGCCGGGCGTGAATGTATCCTGCCGTCGTATTGTAAAATACGCTCAACAGGGGTGTGCGGTGCTGGGGGAAGCCCAGCTCGTATATTTGCTTCAGTACAAGCGCGGTTGTATGCTGCGGTCAGCGTGGCTGCCTGCTGCTCGTACCAGGTATGAACGTTCATGCCTGGTGGGATCACAGATGGGAACTGTGATAAGTCATGTCCAAACATAAAGGAGGGGCTCCTTTGTGTGGACGTGCCGATGTGTCCGGGTTGGGAGGTCAAGGCATTGACCCCTACCGGGGATGGGATTGGAGGATTTTGGTTATCCGCAGTGTTGTTTTGGTGATCAGTCATGATCGTGAGAGAGGAAAAAGGATGGTTTAGAAAATGCTAAGAGTAGCGGTGGGCGCCAATGATGAAACAATGGTTAACCGGGCAGGATTAACACACTGGTCTCGTCAAGAAGGGTTAATCCCTTCCTCTCGAGGATCGCTGGCTGGATCACCGGTGGTTGATCTCCTGCACAAGGAAACAAGCCGTGACTCGTAACAAGGAGGATGGGGTGGGGGGTGCTCCTTGTTACCACTCTCCGGCGTGAGAATCAGTAGTTTGCTTGGGAAGCAAAGTAAGATAGTAGTAGTAGTGAGAGAGTTGTGTAGAGATACCTCAAACCTGGTTTGGGGTTGGTATTTATAGCCGAGGAGTGAAGGAGGATGATGATGGATGGACTGACGACGTGTTGCACCTTTGTAGGTGTGTCAGGCTTGTCGGTTGTGGAGGTTACGCCACGTCAGTCCATTGCTTACGTAGCTCTGACAGATAACTGCCATTGGTGCCACTTGCACTGTGGTGTCAGTCCCACTTGTTTGAGTGCATAGGATGCGGTGCAAGCCGCATCGCTACGTGCGGTAATATCTGAAGTTACCGCGTCTCCTACTTGTGATCAAGGAATACGCGAGATGCGGTGCTAGCAGCATCGTCGTCCGCGGAGACTACTCGCCTGCATCCCTTGTCGTGACGAAAATGCCCATATGGTGCGGTGCCAGCCGCACCGTTATGTTCATCTTCTTCTATGCCTAAGGTAAGGCTTTCTTGTATTGATAGAAGTGTTCACTGGATGCGGTGCGAGGCCGCATCGCTGTGACTACTTCCGTTTTCATACACCAGATGTGATGCCATGTCGCATCACTCTACCGTTCTCATGTTCCATGTAAGTCGTCCTTCGTTACTAGATAGATTGGATTCAACCCTTGTGCCGACGCGTTCTCGCATGGGCACAAGTAGGTTGTTAGCTAGTGGGGGTTTTGATAAGGGTAATGGTCATTCGCGGTCGATGCTGACGCGAGATCTGGGACCATACCCCTTCACAACACTTACTCCACATAATACAATTAAAACATAAAATAGACTATTTACAGTCAAAGGAGTCAAACTTGACTTTGACTTTGACTTTGACATTCGGTAACACAGGGTGTTACAACCATCCACCACCCTTTGTTATCTCTCTCTCTCTCTCTTAATCAGAAACAAGAACAAAAAATGTCGAGTTTCAGATATGTGGTGGTGGTTGTCGAGTTTCAGATCTGAAACCAGATCCGATTGTCTCCCCCACCATTGAAACCATCATACCTGCGAGACCTTGAATCGACATGTAGAACTTTGAATCCCTAGGCCTTGTAATAGATCTGTAAAACTCTGAATCCTCCATCACCATACCTTGAATCTCTTATCGGAATCTTATGGTGGTGAACCAATTCACCTCTGTTTGTTGCCTTCATCGTCGGAATAAGAGAGAGATGGGGCTAATAGAGAGAGAAAGAAGAGAGAGATATAGAGACTGAAGAGAGAGAGAGGATCGTCGGAGGTGGTGGTGGTCTGTGGTGGATGATGGCTGAGTGAGAAGATAGAGAGAGAAAGATAAAGAGAGACTGAAAAGAGAGAGGGTCGCTAGAGGTGGTGGTGGTGTCACGGCCCCCGACCCGGATTTACCCGTTTCGGGACCCGCGACATAGAAAGTATGCGGTATTCTGTTTATTGTGAGTTTAGCAGCGGAAAATTTGTTCACAGGATCGGCTAAGTTAAAACTTTTCCCGATTATTTTTATTTCACAATTCGGGATAAAACCCCGATAATTTACAAGACATAAGTTTAGTGACAAATTATCATTTTAAACATCTTTATTTATTTTACATTGAGCCACTATTTTAAGTTTGAAATGCTTTCCCTGCATTTTTCCTGAATTACAGCAAATCACCTGAAACATGTTTGAAAAAGATTTTGTCAGCGGGGAAATACTGAGTGAATTATTCTAGTTACTGGAAATGACACATTTATTATAATTCACAGTGGTAAGATCTTTTACAATGTTTCCTGATATCAACCAACTACCCACAGTACTTTACCACTCGATCCATTGGCCCGTACGTCCAATGGTATCTGTGATTATGGTCATATCACCCAATGGCTGCCCCAATGGTGACGATTATCAAGTAATGTACACAATACCCCACATACCGGCTGTAATTTGGTGATTCACATAAACTTAATCACTGTAAGTTATAATTCTGAAAATAATTTGGAGTATTGTAAAACAGTTGATAAAAAGAGAATAACTCACAAACGGTGAGAAAAGAATTTATAAAAGAAGAATAACTCACATTGCAGATTTAGTATTGATAGAATTAGATTTAATCCCTGTTAACCTAATTTCACAATAAAGCACACAAAACAGGATTAGTGATCAATACAACGATTACGATAATTCCCCGAGATCAATTTTGACAATGAATGTCCAAGTGCAATACTTCGGCTCATTTATCAAAATGACAAACGATAAAGTATAGTACTTCAACTCGTATATCGAATTATCGACAACGACAAAGTACAATGCTTCGGCTCATTATCGAATTATCAACAACGATAAAGCATAGCCCAATGTGGGCGGCACTTAGGCATTCTTTGGGTATATTGATCCCGGAAACTGAATCGTAATAGTGATCGAGTAATTACCCTGTTCCGCGGCAGCGATTCGATAATTGTGTGTGTGTGTTGGACTGTTTTGCTTATAACTCGGCCTACGTAACTCCGATTTTCGTCGTTCAAGTGCCAAAATTCAAGTCCCAACCCCTGCTATTTATACTGAAATTTTGACACCGTCGCGTAGCGCGAGGGGGTACCCCCTTAGCCGTCGCGCTACGCGAGTGACCACCCTATTTTCATAGAGTAGCCCTTCGTGCATGTAGGCTTGCTGTGTCGACGGTTTTGTAAATTTCGAATTTTATAATGAGTTATGAAGATAATCGTTATTAGGGTTTTGCCCCCCCTGAGTTTTAGGGCCCCTGATCCTGATTCTGATTGTTCTGGAAATTCTAGGGTTAGTGCAGAATTACTTGGGTGTCTCAATTAGGGTTTTCTTAATAGCTAATTACTATCCTAATTATTTAAAATTTAATGAGAGTTGTTACATCCTCCCCACCTTAGGAAAAATCTCGTCCTCGAGATTCACTGGAATAGATGAGGATACTTGCGCTTCATTTCTGATTCCAGCTCCCAAGTGTATTCTGGTCCTCTTTTTGAATTCCATTTGACTTTGACTAATACCAGTCGTTTGTGTTTGAGAAACTTGACTTTTCTATCTTCGACCTGTAGTGGTTTCTCTATAAACTTTAATTTTTCGTTCACCTCTATATCTTGAAGGGGTACTACCAGGGATTCGTTTGATAAACATTTCTTGAGATTGGATACATGAAATACATCATGTACTCCAGCTAGTTCTTCTGGTAGTTGTAAGCGATAAGCAACTGGTCCGATTCGTTGAATCACTGGAAATGGTCCCACATATCGGGGACTCAGTTTTCCTTTCTTACCGAATCTGACTACTCCTTTCCAAGGAGATACTTTCAGTAGTACTTTGTCTCCTATTTGGAATTCGAGTGGTTTACGACGATTGTCTGCATAACTCTTCTGGCGATCTCTTGCTGTTTTCAATCTTTCCTTGATTCGAGTGATCTTGTCGGTAGTTTCTTGCACAATTTCTGGACCTGATAATTGACTTTCTCCTATTTCTGCCCAACACACGGGTGTTCTGCACTTGCGTCCATACAGTGCCTCGAATGGAGCGGCTTCAATACTTGAATGATAGCTATTGTTATAGGAGAATTCAATCAATGGTAAATGGTTATCCCAATTACCTCCAAAGTCAATTACACATGCTCTGAGCATGTCTTCCAGAGTTTGGATTGTTCTTTCACTTTGTCCATCAGTTTGTGGATGATATGCAGTACTGAGATTAAGTCGAGTTCCCATGGATTCTTGGAAACTTGTCCAAAATCGGGAAGTGAAACGACTATCTCGATCTGATACAATGGAGAGCGGAACTCCATGTAAAGATACTATTTCATCCACATATAGCTTGGCTAATCTTTCCATGCTAAAGGTTTCCTTGATTGGTAGAAAATGAGCTGATTTGGTTAATCGGTCCACGATTACCCAAATAGTATCATTACCTTTTCTGGTTTTGGGTAACTTAGTAACAAAATCCATTGTTATAAGTTCTCATTTCCATACAGGCATTTCTAATTGTTGCAGTAGGCCTGAGGGTTTCTGGTGTTCGGCTTTAACTTGTGAACAAGTTAAACACTTAGATACATATTCAGCTATGTCCTTTTTCATTCCGATCCACCAGAAATTCTTCCTTAAATCTTGGTACATTTTGTTATTTCCTGGGTGTATAGTATACCTAGATTTATGAGCTTCTTCTAAGATCTTTGATCTTAAATTTCCTTGTTTAGGTACCCAAATTCTGCTTTGGTGAAATTTCCAAATTCCATCATTTCCTTGTTCTAATTCTTTTAGGTAACCTTTCATTCCTTCGACTTCGTCATTGATTGCTGTTTTCTGGATTTCTTTCACTTGCTCCCGTAAATCTACTTGTAGATTTATTCTAAGAGCACGGACTCGCTTTTGCTTTTCATGGAACTTACGACTTAAGGCATCTGCTACTACGTTGGCCTTTCCTTCGTGATATTGAATATCACAGTCGTAATCACTCAAGACTTCCATCCATCTTCTTTGTCTCATGTTTAACTCTTTTTGCCCGAATATATACCTTAAACTCTTATGATCTGTATAAACAGTAAACTTACTTCCATACAGATAATGTCTCCAAATCTTAAGGGCAAAAACTATAGCTCCTAGTTCTAAATCATGAGTCGTATAGTTTTCTTCGTGCTTTTTCAATTGTCTGGAGGCATACGCAATTACCTTTTTGCGTTGCATCAATACACATCCATATCCTAATTTGGAAGCATCACAGTATACTTCAAAATCTTCTGTTCCTTTTGGTAAGGCTAAGATTGGTGCATTGGTTAATTTCTGCTTTAAGATTCTAAAAGCTTTTTCTTGTTTTGGTCCCCATTCAAACTTAGTGGCTTTACAGGTTAGCTTAGTTAATGGTACAGCTATTTTGGAAAAATCCTTAATAAACCGTCTATAATAACCGGCTAAACCTATAAAACTTCTAATTTCCATTGCAGTTTGTGGAACCTTCCAGTTAATAATGGCTTCGATCTTAGCAGGATCTACGTGAATACCTTCGTGATTCACCATGTGGCCTAAGAATTGCACTTCTTGTAACCAAAATTCACACTTTGAGAATTTCGCGTATAACTTTTCTTTTCTTAACAGAGTTAAGAGTGCATGCAAGTGCTGACAATGCTCGACTTGACTTTTGGAATAAATGAGTATATCGTCAATGAATACGATCACAAATTTATCCAAATATGGTTTACAGATTCTGTTCATCATGTCCATGAATGCAGCTGGGGCATTGGTTAATCCGAAGGGCATGACTGTAAACTCATAGTGACCATACCTAGTTCTGAAAGCAGTTTTACGTATGTCTTCTTCTTGTACTTTCAATTGATGGTATCCGGATCTTAAGTCTATCTTAGAGAAATATCTAGCTCCTTGTAATTGATCGAAAAGATCGTCAATCCTAGGTAGTGGGTATCGATTCTTAATTGTAACTTTATTCAATTCTCTATAATCAATACACATTCTCATTGATCCATCTTTCTTTTTCACAAACAACACTGGTGCCCCCCAAGGGGATGAACTAGGTTGTATAAATCCTTTGCTTAGTAATTCATCTAATTGCTTTTTCAATTCTAACATTTCGGTAGGAGCTAATCGATAGGGTGCTTTGGCTATTGGTGTAGTTCCTGGAATTAGATGAATTCTAAATTCTACCTCTCTGTCAGGTGGTAACCCAGGTAAATCTTCTGGAAAGACATCTGGGTATTCTGAAACTACAGGAATTTCCTTGAGTTCCTTGCCTTTAGTACAAATGATTACTGAAATCATATATACTATTCCTTGGTTCCGTTTATAATTAGCAACTTTCATTATTGATATGAACTTTAACGGCTTCCGAGGTTTATCTCCTGAAATCTTAATTATGTCTCCAGTGGGTGCTTGAATTTCTATAGAGTTTCTATCACATATGATTTGAGCATGGTTGGCTATTAACCAATCCATTCCTAACACCACATCAAACTCGGCTAATTTCATCGGTAATAGGGTTGCAACAAATTTATGACCTAAAAGTTCTATTTCTACTTTTTGCAAAACCTGATTAATTTCTATGGAATTTCCATCTGCAGTTTCGACTGTAAAGATTTGCCTAACGGTGGTCAATGGTAACTTAAGAGCTTGACAGAATGAAGTATTTATAAAACTTTGGTTTGCACCAGAGTCAAATAATACTTTTGCATAGACGTTGTGAACTAAAAACGTACCGGCGATCACATCCGGAATGAGTTCTGCTTCTTGAGTTGTTAGCTGAAAAGCTCTGGCATTCTTTTTGATAGTTCCTTCAACCGGTTTGCCTTTGTTGTCGATGATTTTGTTCAGTTTAGGACATTCAGTTTTGTAATGTCCCATTTCTCCACAGTGAAAACAGGTTACAGTCTTCTTTTTACAGTTCTCTTCACTATGGCCTACAGATTTGCAAAAGTTACAAATTGCATTGCATTTTCCAAAATGCTTCCTTCTGCAATTTCTACAAAATGGCGGAATGGAAGATTGTCTTGCTCCTTTCTTCTTGAAATTACTATTATTACCCACCCTAAATCCTTGGGTAATTTTCTGAGCCAATTCTTTCTTTCTATCTTCATCTCGTGTGCGTATCAGTTCGTCGGTTAAGGTATTAGCTAATTCCACAGCATCGTCAATAGTGCGAGGTCTCGCCGCTTTAACGATATTGCGAATTTCACTAATTAATCCCCAAATATATCGAGAAATGAGTACCGGTTCTGGCGAAGCCAAGTTAGGTACCACTCTCGCATATTCGAAGAATGTCGAAGTATAACCACGACAATCCACCCCGGTCATTCGATGATTTAGGAATTTATTTGCCATTTGTTCCTTTTCATACTCAGGACAGAATTTTCTTTCGACCAGACTTTTAAATTCGTCCCAAATCATAGCATAGGCTACCCGTCTGCCTTTTGCCTGTAGCACTGTGTTCCACCACTCTAGTGCTCCTTCTTTAAACAGGTTTGAGGCATACATGACTTGATCTCCTTCAGCACATTTACTTATTGCAATTACTGCTTCGGTTTTCTCCAACCATCGCAGCGTTGCAGTTGCTCCTTCGTTGCCTGCAAATTCAGCGGGTTTACAAGCAAGAAATTCTTTGAAAGTGCAACCAGGCGTTGCAGTCTTTCGTTTCTTAGGGTGCTGCGTGTGCTGAGATTCATTGTCATGATTTATATGATCATTGCCCCCGTTTATACTGTTACTGTAATTATCTTCGATGGTATGTTTACTAGGAACAATATGTTGTGGATCGTTTGGATTTTTCATAGCAGCAACGAACATTGGAATTGCATTGGCTATGCCTTGGGCAACCATATTTTCAATATCTTGTTTGGTCATATATTGATCTTCTGGGTGTTGCTCCGATTGATTAGCTTCATTTACTGGTTCGTTATCGTTATTTGCCATCTGATGATAAATTATTATGTATAATTAGCAATTAACAATTCATACAAATCATTAAACAAGTTATAACACATAAAGCCCAAAATTATCGATTTCTCGATTGCATTTCATATCAGTATAGTATGCATCAATACACACCGATATTTTACAACGTTTTATTCATTATGTACAACTGATTTTTCTACGTTCTTTTACTATTATACAAGGATAATTCCACCATCCTTCTATTTGTCATCTCAGAAACGGAATTCCCTTTCGTCGTATTTCCAGGCAATCTGTCCCCCTATTTCCCTAATTCTATTCCCTGCATCCATTAACTCTTCACCAAAGTGGCGAAGTTCAGCCAGGTTTTCATTGCTCATCGGTGGATTAGGAAGGGGTTCTGGGTCGAATTGTGGAAGAAACGAGTAAGGGCTATTGACAATATTTTGGAATTGCCAATCGTTTGTCCACCATTCTTCTGCAGGTTGGTCATGGACTATTGGTTCAGTGATTGTTGGTGCAAAATTCATAGGAATTGGGTTTTCGATAGGATACGTAAAAATACCCGGACTGACAGGTTGCATAGTCTCACATTTTTCTAGTAAAATATCTATTTGATCCTGAAAAGTAACTTTCCTGGTTTGATTAGAACTCTCTCCGATTTCTACCTGAGTTGGGTTAGAATCTTTTCCTATTTCTAACTCTATTTCCTGAGAATACTGATCAAACTGCTCCTCCATTTGCCTAGACTCATTATTAGCTTCAGTTTCCTGTTCTTGTGGATTAGGGTTTTCCTGAATTATAATTGTTTTTCCTTTGTCTAAGGGTTTACTATTTTTAGGGGTTTTTGTAACTGTCTTTCTCTTACGTATACGGCTTCCCCAAACATAATTTTTCTTTGGCTTTCTTTTTTTGGTTTAGTTACTGGTGGAGTAGGGAGTTTTACAGGTTCATCCACATCAGCAACGTATCCCGTAAATTCATGAGAAACTTCAATATTTACTGGGTACAGATTGAGGTTCTGAAAAGCTTCAGAGATCTCGTTCATGCTGTGTAGCATATATGCAAAATGCACAAAATATCAAGTTAAAACTTTGGAACAAAGTTTACCAAATAAACACAGAAGTTTTATTGCATACTTATTTGTACAAAATACAGGAAACACTCAGTTTTATTTATCTACTTACTGAGAATTACTAGTACTGTATTCAAGATGCTTTTTAAAGATTAGCATTTTCTGCTACAGTAGCTAACATATATAAATTAGCCCATTTTTCATCAAGTTTATCCTCCCAAGGGGATTTCTTAAGTAATTCCAGGGTTTCCTTTTTAATTTTCTTTTCCCTGATTTGCTCCTTACTTTTCTTAATAATCATACTCCTTTTTCTAGGAGAAAGCGGATTTTCGTAATTCGCTTTTTGCACAAATATTCCTTCCTCAGGAATCGTAGGGAGCTTTGAAATTTTAGTTTTAGACGAACTTCCTTTCTCGTAAATTGATCTATCTAATTTAAGATAGATATCTTGCAACTTTTGTTTACCCATACTGTAACTAACAAATAATCAGTTAAAAGCATATAATCACATAATCACATAATAATAATCAGGAAGAATTAAGTATCGGTTAAATACTTAATTAGCTTAACTCAGTGGCTCTGATACCACCTTATTTCTGTCACGGCCCCCGACCCGGATTTACCCGTTTCGGGACCCGCGACATAGAAAGTATGCGGTATTCTGTTTATTGTGAGTTTAGCAGCGGAAAATTTGTTCACAGGATCGGCTAAGTTAAAACTTTTCCCGATTATTTTTATTTCACAATTCGGGATAAAACCCCGATAATTTACAAGACATAAGTTTAGTGACAAATTATCATTTTAAACATCTTTATTTATTTTACATTGAGCCACTATTTTAAGCTTGAAATGCTTTCCCTGCATTTTTCCTGAATTACAGCAAATCACCTGAAACATGTTTGAAAAAGATTTTGTCAGCGGGGAAATACTGAGTGAATTATTCTAGTTACTGGAAATGACACATTTATTATAATTCACAGTGGTAAGATCTTTTACAATGTTTCCTGATATCAACCAACTACCCACAGTACTTTACCACTCGATCCATTGGCCCGTACGTCCAATGGTATCTGTGATTATGGTCATATCACCCAATGGCTGCCCCAATGGTGACGATTATCAAGTAATGTACACAATACCCCACATACCGGCTGTAATTTGGTGATTCACATAAACTTAATCACTGTAAGTTATAATTCTGAAAATAATTTGGAGTATTGTAAAACAGTTGATAAAAAGAGAATAACTCACAAACGGTGAGAAAAGAATTTATAAAAGAAGAATAACTCACATTGCAGATTTAGTATTGATAGAATTAGATTTAATCCCTGTTAACCTAATTTCACAATAAAGCACACAAAACAGGATTAGTGATCAATACAACGATTACGATAATTCCCCGAGATCAATTTTGACAATGAATGTCCAAGTGCAATACTTCGGCTCATTTATCAAAATGACAAACGATAAAGTATAGTACTTCAACTCGTATATCGAATTATCGACAACGACAAAGTACAATGCTTCGGCTCATTATCGAATTATCAACAACGATAAAGCATAGCCCAATGTGGGCGGCACTTAGGCATTCTTTGGGTATATTGATCCCGGAAACTGAATCGTAATAGTGATCGAGTAATTACCCTGTTCCGCGGCAGCGATTCGATAATTGTGTGTGTGTGTTGGACTGTTTTGCTTATAACTCGGCCTACGTAACTCCGATTTTCGTCGTTCAAGTGCCAAAATTCAAGTCCCAACCCCTGCTATTTATACTGAAATTTTGACACCGTCGCGTAGCGCGAGGGGGTACCCCCTTAGCCGTCGCGCTACGCGAGTGACCACCCTATTTTCATAGAGTAGCCCTTCGTGCATGTAGGCTTGCTGTGTCGACGGTTTTGTAAATTTCGAATTTTATAATGAGTTATGAAGATAATCGTTATTAGGGTTTTGCCCCCCCTGAGTTTTAGGGCCCCTGATCCTGATTCTGATTGTTCTGGAAATTCTAGGGTTAGTGCAGAATTACTTGGGTGTCTCAATTAGGGTTTTCTTAATAGCTAATTACTATCCTAATTATTTAAAATTTAATGAGAGTTGTTACAGGTGGTGTCTGTGGTGGATGTTGGTTGAGAGAGATAGAGAGAGAGATATAAAGAGAGACTGAATGAAGAGAGAAAGGGTTTTAACTTTATGAGTTAATTACCGTTTTCGTCCATGTGTTTTGTCAAAAATCACTATTTCAGTCCATTAGTTTAAAAATTGTGAGTTCAGTCTCTGTGGTTTCACTTTCGTAACCATTTTAGTCCCTATACTAACAAAATAAATGGATTGAAATGGTTACGAAAGTGAAACCACAGGGACTGAAATGGTTACGAAAGTGAAACCACAAGTACTGAAAATCGCAATTTTTAAACTAATGAACTGAAATAGTGACTTTTGACAAACCATAGGGACGAAAACAGTAATTAACTCTAACTTTATATATGTTTTAATTTTTTGCCTTTTTAACTAACATATTTTTAATTAAATAGATAAAATTACAAAAATATTCTTATTTGCCTACTAAAATTACAAAAATATCTTTATTTGCCTACTAAAATTACAAAAATATCCTGATTTAATCAAAAAAATTAATTGGGTTTGGCCTAAAGGTTAAAATGTGCAATATTTTAAATCATAAAGTACCAAACTTGTAAAATTTTACGCTAAAGAACAACGCCTGCAATTTGATGTAAACATAAAGGACAAAACTTGTAATTTACTCAAGTTTTAAAATAGTTTTAATTGAGTTGGTTTACAAAAAGGTTAATGAGTTTTAAATTTTATAGATTTTTGTTTTAAATAATTATGCATAAAAAATATAAATAAATATTTTTAAATTTAGGTCTTTGAAAAAACGGACTCTACGGTGCGTAACCCTTTCTGAGCCTATCAAATACATATCAAATAGACTCGAGCTAATAATTTTTAAAAGTTAAATGTCATTTAACTCTTTGTGGTTTGGGTTATTTTGGCAGTTTAATCCAAAGATTTCATTTTTTTACCTGTGGGTCCAAAAAGATTTCACTGTTGACATTTTAGTCCATTGGGTTAACTTCATCAATGTTTTCTGTTAACGAGAAGGCCAATTCGGTCATTTTATATGGCCGAATTGCTCTTTTAGTTAACAGAATTACATATAAAATGACTGAATTGGTTTTTCGTTAACAAAAAAATAGATGAAGTTAACCCACTAGATTAAAATGGCAACGCTGAAAACTTTTTAGACCCACAGGTAAAAAAAAATAAAACCTTTGTACTAAACTGGCAAATTGACCCAAACCACAGGGACTAAAATGACATTTAACTCTTTTTTAAAGGCAAATTTCTTTTATAGTGTTATTTGTAAGACTTGAACTCAAAACATTCTCTTTTAATGTGTTTAAAGATTTTGCCTTTGCCAATGGACCACTACTCCATTTGCAGACTCGAGTTAATATGTCCACTCCAAACTGGAATTGGCCTAACTCATATTCGTCTCGAGCCAACTTAAAGCTCAATATTTAATTTTTGAGTTTTGATAATTTGTATATCTTTATATTGTTTTCAAAGTATAAATTATTCTATATACTTTAGTCAACAATAAAATTGAAAATCATACAAACCTTGAATAACACAGCTCTAGATTGATATTTTTAAATATTAAATATTAAAATTGCAAAATATTAAAATGATATTTTGAGAGACTTTAGGTGTAAACTGTAAAGTGTAGAAGGCGCATTATTATTTCACTAAATCAATCAACCTTTCAAATATGAATATGAGCAGATCTCAAGTAGTCACTGGGTATGGTCCCAAATCTAGTGTAGTATGACTCATGGTTTTAAATATCAAAATTGATATTTTGAGAGACTTGACTTTAGGTGTAAACTGTAAAGTGTAGAAGGCGCCTTATTTCAGTAAATCAACCTTCACGGGACTCCTTAGTTTGCCCATGTGTTATTTGTTTTATTTTCACAAGTTATCATGTTTGTGATAAGGTTGTAAACAAACGGACAACCGCAGAGATTTCAACTAAATAACAGAACGAACATAAATGTTTAAACGCTTATTGTAGAATATACTAGAGTTAAAATATACATGATATTTTTTATATATTTGTCCGTTTAATAGAGTTACACGTATGGCCCCTAATTCTTTTTACTCAGAGTCACAGGTCATATACTCATATGTCGGGGTTAAACCCGAACCTAAAATTTTAGATGAACCCGAACTAGAAAACCCGAACACGACCCCAAATATTGATGGGTTAAACCGAGCTTGACCCGTTCAACCCGAATTTTTTTAATTTTTCAATTTTTTCGGTAAATTAATATATTAAAATTAAAGTTTAATAAAAAAAACACAAAAGTATATAATACAATTATATTAAAATTATGAAAATCTTATGCTAATTTCTATTTTTCGGTAAAACATTTTGAAAAGAATATAATACAATACAAATGGGTTAAACGGGTCAACCCGGTCGAACCTGCCCTTTTAGCTAAACGGGTTCACGGGTTTTAACCTGAAACTGACCTATACCTACTTAGAGAAAACTCAAACCCGTAAAATATCGTGTTAGGTTCGTGTCGTATTTTCGAGTCGTGTTAAGAATTAACACCCCTACTTATTCATAGGATATCCGTTTGAAATATGTTAACAATTAAAATATGTGGTGTAAAATTACCGTTGCTAAAAAAATATAGAAAGATTAAAACAAAACTAAAAAATAAAAGCAATTAAATTCCAACCCCTACCCACCCATTTTTCTTGTTCATCTAGATTGCTTTGATTTCTCATCGGATTGTTTAATACATAAACGTAATGTTTTAAAAACCGGTTTAAGCTGGCCGGTTGAACCAGTTAAACCGGATGCTGGAAGCTTGGCCGACACGAATCATACCGGTAAAGGGTAAACTGAGTGAATGGCAAAGAAATTGTACCGCCGGTAAATTGGATTATACCGGTATAGGGCCAAATGTTAACATTTGTACTTTTAATCTTTTATGCGGAAAGGTGACGATTTATCTTCTTAAAATTTAGTGCACAAAAAGGTACCAATAGCAGGGGTGTAGCTTTCAAGGGGCCGGGGGCGCTCGACCCCCCGAACTTTTCGCTCAGTAGTGTTATGTATGTACGTTTCGTATAGAATTTTTTAGGTATATACGTTTTTGACCCCCCGGTTTTATAAATGTTTTTACTTATATAGAATTTTTAGGTCCAGTGACTTCCGACCCTCCGGTGGAAATTTTCAAGCTTCGCCACTAACCAATAGTGAATTTTTGTATTATGGATTAATTTTTGGAATATTTTTATTATGGAATGATATAGTATTTGATTATTTTCTGAGTTGAAATTGTATATAATGGATTTATAGGGTTAATTAGTCTACCCAGTTGAACCCCCGGGTACAATGGAGTTCAACCGGTTGAACCATATCTAAGCCTAGCCCGGTACGATTTAAAAACCAGTTTTTAAAACATTGCATAAACGAACTTCCCACCAAATGATTTGATGGATGCTTTCTTCGTTTACAATCTTGATTTCCCTTATACAAAATTATATCTTGTATAAAATCACATCCTTGTAGAGATCCGAAGCATGATCGACATGTTTCATCAAATCATTTGTAAGAACATAAGACCCAAAATAACAAAATCTGACGTCTTACAATCATAGGGAAAAATTATAATAAACTACATCAAGACAAACTAGCTTAAATGACACCTATACAATATTCCGGACATAAGAAGATATTATTGCTAATAATAAAATAGTTAACACTAATTAAGTATATTCCAGACAATAAGTTGTTATTACTGTTTCCTCTATTAGTCAACAGTTGCACACTTGGTGAATGAATAATTAATCTTATTTAAATGGATTTTTCAAAAGATAATTATAATTAAATGAAATAGCTCATACGTTGAAGTATCAAATCTGCATGATATACAATAAAATATGGAATTAGTGTATTGAATAATTAATCAAAACCTATATAAAATTCAATATAATAAAATACTTAAATTTAGTTATTATTAAATGATGATTAGTGAAATAAACTAATAAAGAATGAACGTCTGCCCCTTGGGTTGCTTGCAAAACCATTGAGATAGTGAATCATGAACCTACGCAGCTTTAATGCCAGCAATGAAGCCAACAATATTGTTGAGTCGAGCTAGAGTTAGCTCGGGCTTAAAATAAAAATATACGAGGCAACTTAGCTCAAAACCCTCAAACAAACTAAAATATTAAAGAGAAGCCCATTTCAACTGTCGCTACTTTTGCCGGCACCCATTTTATATATACATTTTTTCTTGGCACCAATCATCCTCATATTCATCTTGTGTTTGAGTATATATTTTATGTACTTTTAACCTACATGTATATATTTTTAGTTATTGCCATTAGCGGCGATTTTTCTGAAGTCGTCGCTAAAGAGGCCGCCACTGTTGCATTATTGCATATTAGTGTAATGCCCTGGCATTAGTTTTATAACTAATTACCGAGAAAATACTTGAGAAACAATATTTGAGAAACAACTTTTTCATCATACTCGTGATAAAAACATGACGAAAGGAAAATAGGAGAAAGTAAATATTTATTTAGGATAAGTAGGAAATGGCAACTTTAACCCTTGTTACACAAGAATGACTCATTTACCCTTCGAACCACCACGAAGCCCATCAAAATACCCTTTTGGGTTGCTCTCAAAACTAGCCCTTGATATATATGCTCCCCCACCACCAGGAGCCTTCATGTAACCGGACCATCCACCACTTGACCCGGTTCCTTCACTTGACCCGGTTTCTCCACCACCACTTTTGCCCCAACCCATGCTTAGTATGCCACCCATGCTTAGTATTTTATTTCTAATGAACACTTGTAAACTTACTTGATGATATACTTGTATGAATTATAAGATATATATTTATAGTGGAGTTTTTTCTCTGACAGAAAGTAAAATAAATTAGTTATTAAGATCAAACTCTTGAGATTCTATGAAACTGTTTACCAAAACCCCTTGAGATTAATTTCTAGATAATTTCAATAACACGTTAATATCCTGAATGAAGGCATTAATTAGAAAATGGTTAATGGCGTAATCATATTTACATTCTTTTTTATTTGTTGTATATATATTCTAGCAAAAGTTAACTTTAATCCTATATTATGACTCTTCTTTATTTTAGGTTAGTTGTAATTAATTCACCCAACATAAACTATCATTCTTCACATTGTTAATAGCATCTCTATCAAATTGTTTTGTTAGTTTTAAACAAATTGATAGAGTTACTATCAACGTTTATATATATTATTATTATTATAAGAATTTCAAATATGTAGAGGAACATAATCATAGTTTTATTAATAATAAAGACGATACTCAAGGTTAACAACTTACACTAAGCATGATATGTGGTTTGTACAATATATATAAAAATTGGTCTTCTTAAATTTGTTTGTGTCGCGTATAAGATGGCGTTTATACTGTATATTCAGGGCCGTCTCCGAGAATGATAGAAAACTTTTGGGCCTCGTGCGAGACAAAATTATTGGGCCCCCTCTCTATAATATAAATTCATCAATCGTATATCAAAAAGTCACAATACGACGATAATTGTTATAAAATAAACAAAAGTATTGTAACAAAAATAACAGTAATATGTGCAAACATATCCAAATTAATTTGGTAACACGAATCTTTTCATACAAGGGGATTCGAACAAGTAACGGCCGGGTATCAGATGAATTGCCGCAGCCCGCATCCATTGAGGCAAAGCTAAATTTGTGTTATTTTTTCCACAATAATTTATATGTGAAATATATTTTTTTTTTTAAAAACGATTTGGGCCCTTAGATACTTTGGGCCTTGTGCGGTGGCACCTCTCGCACAGACCCAAAGCCAGCCCTGTGTATATTGATATTGATGATCACAATTGGAATGTTACACAAGGTGTTGCTTTGTTGGGTTCGAGGACCACTTTATCATATAAGTGGTTATAATTGAGAGCGTTTAAAAAGTCATTTGGTTTAGCGCAACAAATTGCGCTGAGTTTAAGAGGGAATGGGCGTGTATAAAGAAATACTTTAATCTAACAGACGATAAAGGGTTGAATCACGTTTTTGAGTTGAGAGATGTAAAGATATGCTTACCATAAATATGAGAATATGTTGACGACTGGGAATTACTTTTTGTTTTTTCTGTAAGCTTGATTACTTATCGAGTTTCTTAACCATTTTGAAAGGATGATGCAGTCTCAAAGGTATATCGATTGCAAAAATGACCATGAGACCAACATACATCACAAGACATTTTTACGAATTTTATGCATGAGGAACAAGCGAACATAATATATATATACACAAACTATTTTCTTTGATGTTTAAGGCGAAATAAGCAACTTTTAACAGATGCATGTGTACAATGGTATGTGTGAGCAAAACAACGATTAAAAGAACCTAAAACGAAATAACCAACAAAAATGAACCAAAAATAACCGAGCAACACTCACAACCAGCAATTCTGAAAGTTATGGTTCGGGTTCAGTTATGCCTAGTTCCAAAACCAAACCAAACCATAGGAAAACCAAAGCTATTCGCACAAAACTAAACCTAACCACACCAAACTTGTTTGTTATTGGATTTATGGCCCAAGCTCATTACATCGGCCATAAGTTTTAGGCCCAAGTTCATTAATAAGTGGTTTACAATGATATGTGCCTCCCCACGTAACCCATGCACCACCCACGTCTCTCTGTTTATTTTAATTTCATGCATCTCTCTTTATTTTAATTTATGTTATTTAATGTTAGTGGGTTAGTGTTTTATTTTAATTTATATTACTTAATGTTAGTGGGTTAGTGTTAGTTAGTTATAAGAAAATTACTTCGAAACCTCCTTCTTTATCTTCTGTTACTAATTTCTATCTCATTTCTTGATTATCTATCTTTGATAGATAGATATCATATAAATACTATTGGCTAAAAGTTCTGAACCAAATTCATTACCCAGACATTTCAAGCCCACTTGGAAAACCAAAAATCAACCCATACCAAACAAACCCATACCCAAAACCGAAAAACCAAAATTTCGAGTTTGGGTTCAAACCGACCCATGACACCCCCTATGTCATGATCATCTATGCCGGGGATTTTGCAAATATTTAGGTGTTAAATTTTTTTAGATGATATAACAAGATCAAGCAACTATGACAAATATCATATGATCAGTTTGGCTTGTTATAACAACATATTTTCCATGTATTCAGAATATTTGATATAAGAGATTTCCTATAGAGCTTAGTTTTTTTTTTTTTTTTTTTTTTTTTTTTTTTTTTTTTTTATAACTTATTACTGTTAGATTTATAGAGAAACGGCTGGGATATCATACTCACAATTAAAACATAGATAAGTGAAAGTAAATATTTATTTAGGAAGCATAAGAAACGACAACTTTAACCCTCATCGCTTGTTACATTAGCATGACTTATTTACCCTTCGAACCACCGTTTATTTAGGAAGCATAAGAAACGACAACTTTAACCCTCATCGCTTGTTACATTAGGATGACTTATTCACCCTTCGAACCACCGTGAAGCCCATCAAAGTATCCTTTCGGGTTGCTCTCAAAACCAGCTCTTGAAATATATGCTCCATCACCACCAGGCGCCTTCATGTAACCCGACCCTCCACCACTTTTACCACCGCCACAACCTCCTTTACCGCCACCACCTTTGCCGCCACCGCCACCTTTACATCCACCGCCACCACCACCTTTGCCACCACCGCCACCACCACCTTTGCCACCACCGCCACCTCCTCCTTTGCCGCCACCCATGCTTAGTATGTTACTTTACATGAACACTTTTAAAACTTTATTTGATAAGAAATTGGTATGAATATGGTATTTATAGAGGATTTTTTGTTAGTAAAAGTAAATGAAATCAATTGTTAGCCTTAGAGGGTTAGGGCTGACGTGGATGTTTGGGGCTATCCGCTTTTTACAGGTGGCATGTGACACCTAAGGGTTAGGGCTGACGTGGATGTTTGGGGTTATCCGCTTTTTACAGGTGGCATGTGAATCGTCTTCTACGTGGAGAACAGACGACGTGACACGTTACCGAATTGTCAGTTGTCAATTTGGATGTATATAGTGACTCGACTGTGAATGTATAATTTTGTATATTGATTGTATATTATTGATGGTGGTGGATATTTTTATTAAATATTTCCTGTGTTTCAGCGGTTGTTATAAAACTTTATTAAGTAGTAGTAATGCTATACTATTGTCAGCGACCATCAATACCGAAAAAGCTCGTAAAAACAAAATAAATAAAAACGGGAAAAAATAACGCCGAACGAAAAGCAGACATAAAATCTTTGAATCACGCACGCTCGTTGCTGAGAAATTAATCCGAAACGTAAAACACAGAAAAAAACCAACTAAGTCCATCCAGGACCCGCGTGTTACACGAACTTGTCAAACGCAGAAAAATAGATGTGACGCGACAGGCCAGTCAAACGTAAAAAAATACACAAAAAATGTTGAACCCCACATGCACGTTGCGGTGTGTTAACTTACAAAATTTAGAACGAAACGAAAAAACTTGAGAAAGATGAAAAGTATGGTGGACCAAAATTGAAAATAAAAAAGAGTTGGGATTAAATTGCAAAAGATGAAAAACTTTGGGTTAAAAGTAAAAAAAGTCTAAATTGCAAAATTAAAGTTATTTATTAATTTTAGATAGAGATAAGTATAAAAATAAGTTATATCTTATATATTGGTTACTAATTAATATTAAAAGTGTTATAAACCAGACATTTTAGGCCCAACCCATTACTTATGGGCTTTAGGGTTTATGGTTTTATTTATCTATATATTGTATTGTTGAATAGAATGAAGGTGTAGAATTCAGTTTTATCCCTAATTCTCTCTGTTTTTATCACGTTATCAGCACGAGACTCTCCACTGAGATTTATCGGAAATCTCAAATCAATCACAAGAATTGGTAGCCGTTTCCCGTCGCCGGCCACAACACATATTCACCGGACTTTATTTTGGTGATTCAGAAACTATTCTGTTCTACCACCTCCTGGTACATATCATCACAGTCTCAACTAAGTGTTTATTATGTTTCAAGTTTTTTTTCTTTTTACAGTTTTGATATTCCAAAGGATGATTCACATATTTAAATTTTACAAAGTTGCTATTAGAAAAGTAAAATTTATGTATATATATATACTTTCTTCGGTGGTAGTTTTTCACAAAAAAGATCCGCGCCATTTTCGAATACTTTTTAAATTGGATTTTAAGTCTCATCCTTTGGAACAAAAGAAATAAGAATTTCGATCTGGATACTAGATTACTCAATTCGTTTTTTTTATCTGGACTTTAGAACAACTAGGAATTTCTTTTGATTTGTACATACAGAAACATATATTATGAACCGATACAACGATTAACGAATCGATATACAATTAAATTAGATTGTTTTTCCTCAAAACACACGACGGTTCCTACCGTCACACATAACAATCTTACCCGAAAACCTTCCTCCGGCTATTCAACTCACCGGTTAACCGACGCCGCGCACCACCGATGTTCTTAATTTGCGATGTTAGCGACGGCTTGCTTGGTGGCGATAAAACCGTTGATTACAAGGTATATCTTGTTTTACAGCATTGATGGATCGCATCGACAAATTCATCCCTACGACTACTTGGATAAACATGATATCCGTTAAAACCTTTTCTATGGTGGCGTTCTTGTCACGGTGATGGCTACAGGTGAAGCGGTAAACCATCGGATTATCTTCGGCGTATGGGAAGATCCTAACAAAAAAAAAAAAAGTGTTGCCTTTCTTTTACCAAACCCTAATTTCTATTTCATACTTTATAAACCGTGTTATGTTTGGATCCAACCCTCGTCATCCTATCCTCTGACCCAATAACTTGTGTTATTAATGGGCTACAATATTACACCGTTTCATTTAAAACGGTTACATCTGTCGTTCTACTTTTTCAACATAAATACACTATATTTAGTATTTAATATCACATTTATGTTATTAAAGAAATCACATCAGTACTTACAATTTGTAACATAAATACACTATTATTTAGTTTTTAATATCACATTTATGTTATTAATATCGCATATTTAATATCACATTTACGTTATTAAAGAAAGAAATCACTACTTTTACAAATATGCGAGATTTTTTTTGGGTGTGTTTTAATTCTTAATGATAATAAAGAAATAAAGAAAATTTACCAAAATCACATGCGAGCTTTCGTCCGATCTACAAATCGCAACTACAACATACACATGAAAAGTGTATTATTGTATAGAACTTGAAGTTCTAATTATAAAAAACCCGAAGTTCTCCAATAGTATCAATTATATACACACATGCTTGTTATTAAAGGCATGTCTCTTTCTTTTGTAGAAAATATGTCGAATTTATCAAAACTTGAATTCGCCGCACTTGACATCTCGGGTAATAACTACCTCCCGTGGACTCTTGATGCTAAAATCCATTTGACGGCAAATAATTTGGGGGAAACAATTAATGTTGATAATCAGACCTCACCTCAAAATAAAGCGAAAGCTATGATATTCCTTCGCCATCATCTTTACGAAGATCTAAAGCGGGAATATCTAACTGTTGAGGAACCCTCTTGAATTATGGACAAACATCAAAGAACGTTTTGACCACCAGAAGTTGGTCTTACTCCCCAAAGCCCGCTATGAATGGCTTCATTTACGACTACAAGATTTTAAGACATGATTAAAAAAAAAAACTTTCTCAACGTTCCATGCCTCAAATATGCTCCTGTCGCAGCAATACAGGGAACGTCAATTTACTAAGTATTCTGAATTGATATCATGTCTTCTGGTCGCGGAGCAAAACAACAAGCTCCTACTACAAAATCATCAATCGCGACCTGCCGGTGCAAGCCCATTCCCTGAAGCGAATGTGGCCAATTATCAAAGCGGGCGAGGTAGAGGCCGCGGCCCCAGCAGAGGTCGTGGTCGTGGTCGAGGACGGAGATACACATGGCATCGAGAGTCCCAGAACACTAAAAATAGCAGTGGTGCATCGAGTCGACATAGTACAGGGCGACCTTCAAAAGGGAAAAGTAGCGGGAACCAAAGCGACATTTATTATAAATGTGGGATGTCAAATCATTGGTCCCGCACATGTCGCACTCTTAAACACCTCTTTGAGGCATCTCAACGTATAATGAAAGATAAAAAAGAAAGAATGCTGAAACTAATCTGATTGAGGATAATGTACCTTTTATGTTTTACTTTTCATTTGAAACTCTTGCAATGTTTCATTTTACTTCTTTTCATTAACTTTATTTATTTTTATTTCCTAAAGAAATATGTATACTAGCTCCAGTAGAGCTATTATTGGTGATGAATGTCTGGTAGACAGCGGTAGTACTAACACTATTCTCAAAGATATGAAATTTTTCTCTGAGTTGTCTCCGGCAGAGACACCGATTAGTACTATATCTGGTGTCAGTAACCTTATCGAAGGCTCCGGCAGAGCACACATAATATTATCTTCGGGTACCCAACTAACTATTGATAATGCATTATATTCAAGTAAATCCAGAAGAAATTTACTTAGCTTTAAAGATATTCGAAAAAATGGTTACCACCTAAAAACAATATCTGAACAAAATATTGAATATCTTCAAATTACTTCAAACAAAAATGGCAAAGAAACAATTGTTGAACAATTAGAAGCCTTATCCTCTGGATTATATTGTACTAATATCAATCCTATCGAATCATACATGGTGAGTAACCAAAAGCTGTTAGATAAAGACACATTCAATATATGGCATGACCGTCTAGGTCACCCTGGTAGCATAATGATAAGACGAATAATCAAAAGTGCAACCGGGCACCCTCTCAAAAACTTAAAAGTTTTGCTACCACAAGATTTATCATGTGCAGCATGTTCTCTGGGCAAACTTATAATTCGGCCCTCACAAACTAAATTGATACATGAAACCCCATCATTTTTGGACAGAATCCAAGGGGATATTTGTGGGCCCATTCATCCTCCGTGTGGACCATTCCGCTATTTCTTGGTCTTAATTGACGCATCCTCAAGGTGGTCACACGTGAGCCTTTTAGCTACTCGAAATGTAGCATTTGCCCGACTTTTAGCTCAAATCATACAATTGAGAGCCAATTTCCCCGATAATCAAATTAAAAACATCCGAATGGATAATGCGGGAGAGTTTACATCTCAAGCTTTTAATGACTATTGTATGTCAATTGGGATCAATGTTGAACATTCAGTACCTCATGTTCACACACAAAACGGTTTAGCTGAATCTCTGATTAAACGATTACAAATAATCGCTAGACCACTCTTAATGAGATGTAAATTACCATCTTCTGCATGGGGTCATGCTATTTTGCATGCCGCTGCACTGATTAGATTGAGACCAACTGCTGATCACGAATTCTCCCCATTACAACTGGTCTCCGGACGAGAACCAAGTTTGTCCCACCTTAGAATTTTTGGTTGTGCAGTATATGTACCAATACCGCCACCACAACGTACTACAATGGGACCCCAAAGAAGACTGGGTATCTATATTGGTTTTAACTCCTCGTCCATAATTAAATATTTAGAACCAATGACGGGAGATATGTTTACAGCACGGTATGCTGATTGTCATTTTGATGAAACAATGTTCCCAGTCTTAGGGGGAGATAATGAAAAAGAAAGACTGGTAACGCAAGAAATAACCTGGAATGCATCATCGCTATCAAATCTCGACCCCCGAAGTGGTCAATGTGAATATGAAGTCCAAAAGATCATACATTTGCAAAGAATAGCGAATGAATTACCAGATGCATTCATAGACACGAATAGAGTGACAAAGTCACATGTACCAGCATCAAATGCACCTGCTCGAATTGAAGTAATCCCAGAAGCGATTACTATACAACGAAAGCGTGGGAGACCAATCGGTTCCAAAGACAAAAACCCACGGAAACGAAAAGAGCAAAGTAACGCAGTTGGTGAAAACTCACAAAAGATTATAAGTGAAACCCCGGTAGAGGTAAACGTCCCAGAAGAGACAACTATGAATCCAGAGGAAAATGAAGTTTCAGAAGAAACTCCGGTACCGAACGAAAATGAGATCTCTATTAATTATGTACAAGATAGTACAATGTGGAACCGGAATAAAACACGTGTTGATGATATATTCGCATATGCTATAGCAACGGATGTAATCAATGAAAATGATTACGTACCTAAAACTTTAGAAGAGTGCATGCACAGAAATGATTGGCCAAGATGGCAAGAAGCCATAAATGCCAAATTAAATTCGCTCGAAAAGCGACATGTTTTCGGACCTGTAGTCCGAACGCCCATAGACGTCAAACCAGTAGGTTATAAATGGGTGTTTGCAATAAAGAGAAATGAAAAGAATGAGATTGTACGATATAAGGCTCGACTTGTAGCACAAGGGTTTTCCCAAATCCCAGGAGTTGATTATGAGGAAACGTATTCCCCTGTAGTGGATGCGATAACCCTTAGGTTCCTAATCGGCCTCACAATCTCTGAAGGACTTCATATGAGACTAATGGATGTCGTCACCGCATACTTATACGGGACACTTGAAAATGACATCTACATGAAAATCCCAAAAGGATTAAAATTGCCTGAAGCATTAAAATCAACACCTCGAGATATGTGTTCTATAAAGCTCCAGAGATCTTTATATGGTCTCAAACAATCTGGTCGTATGTGGTACAATCGACTTAGTGAATATCTCGGAAAAGAAGGATACAAGTCTAATGTAATCAGTCCATGTGTTTTTATAAAAAGATCACTCTCAAATTTCACTATAATAGCAGTCTATGTTGATGATATCAACATCATCGGATCTCCTGAAGAGATAGAGAAAGCTGCTCAATTGTTAAAGAAGGAATTTGAGATGAAAGATCTTGGTATGACAAAATTATGTATCGGACTACAATTTGAATATCTGTGCAATGGCACATTTGTCCATCAATCAAACTACATCCAGAAGATGTTAGTACGTTTCAATATGGACAAAGCACATCCGTTTAGCGTACCTATGGTTGTCCGACCGCTAGATCCACACAAGGATCCTTATCGCCCTCAAGAAGAAGGTGAAGAAGTACTTGGTCCAGAAGTACCGTACTTAAGCGCGATCGGTGCCCTTATGTATCTCGCAAACAACACAAGACCTGACATTGCATTTGCAGTACATGTACTAGCGAGATACAGTTCGAATCCAACACGTAGACACTGGAATGGTGTAAAACATATATTCCGGTATATTTGCGGGACACAAGACTTAGGTCTTTTCTATCAGAAAGATCAAAAGTCCCAGCTTATTGGGTATGCTGATGCCGGATATCTATCAGATCCTCACAAAGCAAAATCTCAGACAGGTTACGTATTCACATACGGTGGCACAGCAATTTCTTGGAAGTCAACTAAGCAAACACTTACAGCAACATCATCAAATCATGCCGAATTAATAGCACTATATGATGCTGGTCGAGAATGCATGTGGTTGAGATCAATGATTAATCACATACAAGAAGCATGCGGATTAGAACAGATCAAGAAGGAGCCGACAATTATTTATGAAGACAATGCTGCTTGCATAGCTCAGATCAGAGAAGGTTATATCAAGGGTGATCGAACAAAGCACATCTCACCAAAGTTCTTCTCAACATATGACTTGCAGAAAGAAGGGGAAATCGATGTTCGTCAGATCAAGTCAAGTGAAAATCTAGCAGATCTGTTCACAAAATCTTTACCTAGAAGCAGTTTCGAGCAGTTATCACACAAGATCGGTCTTCGTAGATTGAAAGATGTTTGTTGAATTCAGGGGGAGAATTATACACGCTGTACTCTTTTTCCCTTAACTAAGTTTTGTCCCACTGGGTTTTCTTAGTAAGGTTTTTAATGAGGCAGCATAGCTGATCCAGTAGTATCAGTTTATTTATTGAGGTCCAGAAGTACCTATTTAACATCATCCTGAAGTATGTCGTTAAATTGTGTATAATTCTAAATGTCTGAGGGGGAGTGTTATAAACCAGACATTTTAGGCCCAACCCATTACTTATGGGCTTTAGGGTTTATGGTTTTATTTATCTATATATTGTATTGTTGAATAGAATGAAGGTGTAGAATTCAGTTTTATCCCTAATTCTCTCTGTTTTTATCAAAAAGAAATTTATTAAACAAGGGTTAGATATAATAGGAAGTTTTTTTTGGCTAGAAAGGCTAGAAAGTTAGTTTGAAAGATACTTTACGGTTCGAAACGCTAGATTAAGCGGAGACCGGAATGGAATGTGATTTAGACCCGACAAGTTTGGATACTTGTATAATATGGGTAAACTAAACACATTCTGGATTTTGAAGATTTAATGATAAGGTTAAACCCATTTCGGCTAATTCATGTAAACTACTTACATAAACCGAACCGAACCGAACGGATAAATGCATAACGGGTAATCGAATGAACCATATACAAGTGTCATATGTCATTATGCTTAAAATATGTTAATACATCAGTAGGATGTTAACATATATGCCCAAAAAGTATTTAAAACCAAATTAAGTCTCGTAAGGGCATTTTGATCATTTTGAGGTTTATAAAAGAAGTTTAAAAGTAAATTGATATTCTGGTCTAAAACATTTTGTAAAAATACTTATTTTATGATGTTAAAACAGTAGGATATCATACATATGTATGGTTTACCATTTAAGGCCAAACTATGCCCCAAAAGGGTAATTTGGTCATTTCACATATGCTTTTAAGGACATAATTGTAAGTCTGAGTTCACAACTTATACCTACTGTAAAAATATTAAAATTTATTTATAAATTCAGTAGGTAACAAGTCTTGGGTGCTAAATATGGTTTTAAACCATACTATGCAGGCATTTCACATATGCTTTTAAGAACATAATTGTAAGTCTAAGTTCACGACTTATACCTACTGTAAAAATATTAAAATTTATTTATAAATTCAGTAGGTAACAAGTCTTGGGTGCTAAATATGATTTTAAAACATACTATGCACCTAATTAGTGTAAAAGTCAATAATTGACGATATTTAAGATGTTTATGTGATTCTGAGATTTTGATCAGCCTTGAATGTTTAAAATATTTTATTTTCCATATCAAATCAGTAGAAAAAGGTTTGGCATGTTAATCATATGTAAGTCACATTTTATTAGCCAAAAGTGCATTATCGTCAATTAAGGAATTTATACAAGGACTCTAAGTTATGTCAGTATCTAATCTGACCCAACATTCCAAAAATTCCTAAAAATGATATCATAACAGTAGGTAACGAGTTTTGGGTCAAAATCTATGTTTAAACATGCATTATGCATAAAAGCGTAATTTAATATTTATAAAAGCTAAATTTGCGATATTTAGCATTACATTAGTTTGAGACCAAAAAACAATGTCAAATTAATTTAGACATGTTTATATATCAGTACTTAACCTATTTGTATGCTCATATATTCGGAAATCTCAAATTTTGACTATAAGGGCATAATTGTCAATTATAAGCATAATAACAGAAACTAGCATATAATTCGGAATATTAATGACCAGGTAATATAACCTCAAAGGGTTATACTACAACATAATATGGTCCTAATTGAAGCTTAAAACATAAAAGATTTAAGCTTAATCGGGTCAGAACTGAAAGTCAAAGCAAAAGTCAAGCTTTTGCGACTTTCGGTTACGAACCGACCCTAAACTCAGAATTGTTGGGTTGAACATGCTTAGACATGTTATAATATTATTTACCAAATTATTTAAGTGATAAAACATAGTTCATAACTTCTACATTATCAGTTTTAATTATTTTATGAAAATCTGACTAGTTTGACTTTTTGACTAATTACTTTGACCCAACAATTAACTAAGTAAACATGATAATTAGGAGGTGCCCTTTTGAGAGATTAACACCTACCTAATTACGATCACGTAGCCATATTCGCCTCGAACAATGGCTGGACCGTTTAGGTCTAAACCGAAAGTCAAAGCGTCATTACGACAACTTTGACCTTTGGTCTTTAAACACATTAAAACTATACTAAAGTGGCTAAGGACACTTACAACAGGTCCTTGCACGAAGATTGAACTAAGATGGGCTCCCTCTTGATCAGGAATCCCAAAGAAAGCTCAAGAAATGCTTGAACTAGTGAGAGAAGTGAAAAATTTGAATGTGCAAGGAAAATGGCTGCACAAAAGAGCCTATTTATAGTGAATGGAGGTTCCTCTAGATCATTACAGGTGTTTAGGGGTGTTGTAAGATAGCTCCAAGTGTCCAAGGTGGAATTAAAAACCATCAACAAGCCATAGAATTCGTTCAAGACTTGTTTGGAGCTCAAGGAAGATGACAACCTGCACCTAGCACACACATTCTGTCGAAACTGAGCCGTCGCGCCGCGCGACGGCATAGGTGGTTCATGGTCGCGCAGCGCGACCCCCTATGTTACCAGCCAAACAAGTTTCAAACTTGACATGATCAGTCCCTGCACCTTTATAAGCTTCATAACTTTCATTTTAGGCACAATAGGCCCTTGTAGTTAGTTTGTAGATGATCTAGGGAGTATAACCAAACACCGTTAAGTCCGGTTTCGTTAAACGATCACTGAAAACACAAGTTTTGTCTCGTTGACGCTTTTAACCCTAATTCTTAGGAATTTGCGTAAATAACACATAACGATATCGAAACCTCGTGAAATTGATATCATATAAGCTTGAGAGTATAATTGAACATTACGAAGTCCTGGGTTCGTTAAAAGGTCACTCAGAGGTAAGAATTAACATGTTGACACGTTTAACCCCTGTATCTTGTAAACTTTTGTTTGCTATCACAAATGGCTTCATACGTCCGACAATTTACCCGATTAAGAATATATTTATCGTGTGTGGTCAACCAGAGGCACAAGTTTGGCATGTTGACACTTTTAGTCCCTTCGCATACATATTTTCATCGTTTGTCAACTTTAGTCCTTCAAACTCAAACTTTTACATGTTTAGAGTTTAGGACACGTGTCTTCACATAATTGGACATGTTTTTACGAGGTGTTACAATTGTGGTCACTTCGCTTGCTACATAATGTTTTAATTTTGGGAAAGATGTCCCAAATAGCAAAAACCCAAGGTTTATACAACTCCAACATCGATGCTAATGTGGACGGACTCAATGTCGCTGCGGATGCCAGAGTTAACATAAACATTCCACATTCCACTTATCTGCCATCCCCAATATCTTCATGAAAGCATAAAACTTTGAATAACATTTGACCAACATTCTACATCAGTGAGCAAAAAACCATAGTTTCATTTAACCCTTTATGCAAATATTCAAGAATGATGGGAGGATGGATAAATAGACAAACCTGAAAAACCACAAACAAATCAGATACGTGAGAAGCTAAGTAGAGAAGATCGGACATGAACCATTCTGAGTTTACCTTCGTGGCGGCGGATTACAACAGAGTTACTGTAGGCCGGTTTTCGTCGGACGGTTGGGAGTTGGGAGTTGGATAACGCAGCGTAGAGACGGGAGGTGTTGTGACGATGAACTGGTGGTGAAGTGGAGGCGTGCGACGGGAACGGAAGTGTGTTGTTGTGGAAGCAAGAGGTTTCGAAGTGTTTTGGTGGTTGTTGTTGTTGAGATGTGGTGACGCGTGGATTCAGCTTCTACAAGAATGGAACACGTATGTAAAAGCAATACGTGGCAAAGAAAACAACACAACAGAGTACAAGACCATTAGACTAGTGGGTATGGAGAGGGTCATCCCCAACGGGATGGGCCACCACGTAGGACGCCACATCCCAATCCCATATGGGATGGCCCTCCAAGCTAATTTAAGGGGGTGGAGGATGGGGCCCCACAATAATATATTTTTTATTTGTTTATCTTTTTTAGAGTTAATTACATAGTTAGTCCCTGTGGTTTGCACAAAATAACATACTTAGGTAGTAATAGTTTAAAATCACATTCTAATAAGGTATTAACTTTTCATTTTGTAACGTTTGGAGGTATTAACTTCTAGGGTTTAACATAGTTAGTCCCTGTGGTTTGCACAAAATAACATATTTAGGTACTAATAGAATGTGATTTTAAACCTACAAATAACGTTAATACCTCCAAACGTTACAAAATGAAAAGTTAATACCTTAGAATGTGATTTTAAACTATTAGTACCTAAGTATGTCACTTATTACAAGCCACGGGGACTAACTATGTAATTAACTCTCTTTTTTATTTGTTTAACTTTATAAAAACAATTCAAAAATTAAATAAAAATACTACATAAAAGAAGTAAATTAAATCGATTACATAACACAAAATATAAATTACATAACCTAAAAATAAAATTATGAATCCTAAAAACATAAAATTACGAATCCTAAATAAATAAAATTACGAAACCTAAAATTATAAAACATTAAAGCGAAATAACCTACGAGGTCCATTTTTTCTTAACTTCCTCTTTCATCCTACGGTAAACCTCGCGTTCATCCTCCGGAACCGAGTCGAGATCCAACCTCATAATCCAAATATCCTACGCCCGAGCATGGTCGGCCGACAAGTTCTTCTTATAAACATATTTTTCCGTCGTGAGCTCTTTGAATGAACGGAATTTGGATATCAACTCGTCCATTTTCGAACCGGCCCCGGAAGACGTTTGGTTCGAGCAGCCCGCTTTTCTCTTTCCGGCCGCGTCTTTTTTGCTTTGTCCCTTCCAGGGGGACGTTCCGACTCGTGAACGGCAAACTCATCCCCGGCAAATTCCGGCTCGTCGTTTATGTCTATGTCTATGTGACAACGAGCGGTGGAGCCTCCCGCACTATAACTTCCGGACTCGGAAGTTTTACTCCGTTTGGCGGTTGCAACCTCGTTTGGAATAGGCTTCCATTTGTTTTCTTTCTTTAAAACTTTCCATGCTTGGATGTGTTGGTAAGGAGTTTTATTCTTCTCATCCCATTTAGCCAAAGCAAGGTTGAGAATGTCATCCTCGTTACTCCCACTAGGAGGATTAGTGTAATAAAGGTTATAAATACCGCTAAAGCGGTTGATGATCTTGCTCATTTTACGCCACTTGCCAAAGACGGAATCGACATCACGCATCGGGCCTTGCTCCATAATCGCGTTAAATTTATCCGTTATCGCCTTCCAAAAACCAACACCCGTTTGGTGGTTCCCTAAATTTTAAAAAAATTTGCCTTAGTAAAATAAAAATTATATCTTTTTAAAATTAAATTAAAAAAAAGTACGGTTCATACCGACAATCGAGTTAGTTGAGGACTTAACCCACGCCATTGCTAGCGCATCCTCCTCTACTTTTGTCCAAGGTCTCGCATTTGGTTTCGACTACGGTTTCAACCGCCTTCCCCTTGTTTTTTTTTTTTTTTTTTTTTTGAGCTTGAGATTTTGAGGTGGCGAATTGGGGACGACTTCTTCTTCGTCATCGTCAAGTCGAACCGGCGATGATGGCGGTTGGGATTCGAATTGCGCTTGAGATTCAAACGAGTTGCGTAGCATCATTTGTTGGAATGCTTGGAAATGTTGCATTTGTTGGAGTTGAGACATTTGTTTGAACGCGTTGGGTGATTGTTGGAAACACGAAAAGGTAAATTGCGGAGACACCCATGAAGGATCGATAGTCGGAGTGTAACCGGACGTCAAAAAAAAGTTAGCTTGATTCGGGTTCGGGTTGGGATTGTTCGGGTCGGGATTGTTTGGGTTGAAGGGATTCATGATTTTTTTTATAAAAGGATGGAGTTTTTTATAAAAATGGATGAGAGAAGAGAGAAGAGAGAAATGAGTAGATTTTGAATGAAGTAATTAAAAAAAATAGAAGAGGTGGGTATTTATTTAAAGTAAAAAAAACTTTTTTTTATAATATAGTCGTTGTCAACGGCTAATTTTCAAACAAGTGGGCCTGTCGTGATCGGCCGGAGGCAGACGGATAGGACAGGATGGGGCTATGGGGGGCGGTGTTGAGGTCCGGCGCCGCGCCTGGACGGGGCTGGGCCGACCCCCATACCCTCTAGTCTTATGGCAGAAACTTAAATAGCATCTTCATTTTGGCCCATTAATACACTCTTCCTAAGCATCTACCTAATTGTTATTATATAATTAAACTAAATAATTAAATGGGACCAGTCGACCATATTTAACATCAATTAAAAAATTAAGAAAATATAATGATCATTTTTAAGTGTTATTAACTGATATTTAGTGGAATAAAGTATTAACCCCAATCCCTTGGGTTGGTTGCCCAGTTTGTTTATGAGTCAAGCTCAAACCAAACTAGAGTCAAGTTAGATTCAAGCTAAATTTACGAGTCAATTTGACTCAGAAATCTTCTAACAAAATGAAATTTAAGAAAGAACTCGACTCGTTAATTGAAGCTCGCGCCTTGAAACAACCCATTTCACCACCACCTTTGTGGTCACCTTTTCTTGATATGCAAGTTCTCTAAGCACATTTTATATTAATTTAAATGTAAGACTGATAACTAATAAGTATTTTAACCTTTGCAATGGCATTAGTTTGATCACTAATTAGTGAAAATATCTTTTTTGAGAAACAGCTTGGATATCATACTAACAATCAAAACAAAGATAAAAGAAGATATGAGAGAGTAAATATTTATTTAGAATATTAGGAAATGACAACTTTAACCCTCGTTACATACGAAACAAAAATGGCTCATTTTCCCTTGGAACTACCATGAAGACCACCAAAATATCCTTTTGGGTTGCTTTCAAAACCAGCCCTTGATATATATGCTCCCCCACCACCAGGAGCCTTCATCGATCCACCACTGTTGCCACCGCTTCCACCACCTTTACAACTTGACCCGAGTCCTCCACTACCACCTTTGCCGCCCATTGCTCCGCCACCACCACCACCTTTGCCCGCACCGCCACCACCACTTTTGCCGCCACCCATGCTTAGTATGCTATTTTTTTATGAGCACTTGTAAACTTACTTGATAAGAAATTGGTATGAATAAGACTTGTCACATTACAAGGTATTTATACCGGGAATTTTACTACAGAAAGTAAAAGAAATCAATAGTTAAGAATTTAAGATCGAGCCTTTGAGATTCCATGAAACTATATACCAAAACGGCAAAACCCTTGAGTTTTCTAAATCATATTTATAATAACAAATTAATATTCTAAATGAAACCTTTAATTAATAATCTAAATCATATTTATTTTATTATACTAGGGATTTATTACTTTTGAATTGGGCCATATCTATAATTTTTAAAAGCCCAGTTACAAAACCTAAGAACCCCCTCGCTGCACTCACCGGAGAGAAAGTTGGTCACCTTACCTACCTTCTTGGCTTCTTCTCTTCTATTTTTCTAATCGAATAGTGATTTGGTGTAACATAAATATGTTATTGTTGTAGTTGCTATGGACACACTCCATCACTTTGATCATGAGCATCCGCTCTACCTTGTGCATCTTGTTGAATCAGTTCTGTTTAAACATAATGGAAAACATGAATAATACCTGTTACAGCAGACAGGCCAGCAGAGAATCCAGTCAGAGATGCAGCCATTGAGTTCGACATGATTGTCAGGATGATCTGGTTCCTCCTTAGGGTGTAAGTTATGATGGTGATGAAACCGAAGTAGGGTAATTTCGGTTAGGGGAGAGAGTCACGAATTCTTGATGTTAATGAGGGTTGTGATTGTGTAATGTGTGTAACCCTTTAACTCTCTAATAAGCCCCTTATTTATACACCCAAGAGGAAACCCAAATTAGTTAATAAGGGTAATATGGTCCATCAACAATTACCAACTAATTATTAATAGGTTAAGAAATATATTTTGATCTAATATAATATAAATGATTATATAGGCTACAAGATTAAATATTACATTTATATATTTAATCTCACATTCTCCCACTTAGCCAAGTAATCATTTATCATGAGTATTAGGTAAGCCTGGCCAGGAGTTAACACTCATTTTAGCTTTAAACCAAGAACTATAGCAGAGAAATACAGCCGTTGAATCATCATTCGACTCAGGACCCCCATTAGTCATACTATAGCCTCAATTTAAAACCTAATAGTCACGATCAAAATATGTATAAGCCCTTTAGCGTCTGATTTGTATTTATGTTTGTCTATATGTCATTACACCGGCAGAACATATGTTAGAGACATACAAAATCAAACTGAGGAAATTTTATTAATTAAAACATAAGCTAGTACAATATGCCATTAAACAAGGTCTTTAGTAAGTCCCATATTCGATACATGTTCTTCGAAAACTTTAGGTGGGAGACCTTTAGTCATCGGATCCGCTAGCATATCTTTAGTACTAATATACTCTATACAAAGATTATTTTCCTCAACACGTTCACGTACGAACAAGTACTTTGTATCGAGATATAAACCAGCTCCAGTCGAACTGTTACTGTTCGAGAAACTAACGGCAGCTGAGTTATCACAGTAAAGCTTCAATGGTCTAGAAATGGAATTAACAATTTTGAGTCCAGTGATCAGATTTCTAAGCAACATTCCATGACAGGTTGCGTTGTAAACAGCAATGTATTCTGCCATCATTGTGGAAGTTGTAGTTAACTGTTGTTTATGACTCTTCCATGAGATAGGTCCGCCTGCTAACATAAAGATGTAGCCCGAAGTGGATTTCTTGTCATCTTTGCATTTGGCAAAGTCAGAATCAGAATAACCTACCACTTCTAAGTGATCACTTCTTCTATAAGTCAGTTTATAGTCTTTCGTCCCTTGCAGATATCTGAGGACCTTCTTAGCTGCTTTCCAGTGATCTAGGCCAGGATTAGTCTGATAACGGCCTAGCATTCCAGCAATATAAGCGATATCTGGGCGAGTACAGACTTGAGCATACATCAGGCTCCCGACTACTGACGCGTAAGGTATCTGGCTCATTTGCTCCTTTTCAACCTCTGTTGTCGGACACTGGAATGAACCGAAAACATCTCCCTTAACTACTGGAGCGACGGAGGGTTTGCACTGTTGCATGTTGTAACGTGTAAGGACACGATCTATGTAAGTCTTTTGAGACAATCCTAAGATCCCTTTGTGTCTATCTCGGTGAATTTCGATGCCAATGACGTAAGAAGCATCTCCGAGATCCTTCATGTCGAAGTTATGCGAGAGTAACCGCTTCGACTCATGCAACATGTCTAAACTATTACTTGCCAATAGAATGTCATCTACGTAAAGGACAAGTATAGTAAAGTTACTCCCACTCATCTTGAGGTAGGTGCATTGATCCACTTGATTCTTCATAAAACCTTGCCTCTTCATGACTTCATCAAACTTGAGATACCATTGACGTGATGCTTGTTTTAACCCATAAATGGATTTCTTCAACTTACAGACTAGATGCTCCTGACCTTCAGGTTTAAAGCCTTCAGGTTGTTTCATGTAAACATCTTCGTCTAAGTCTCCGTTAAGGAAAGCAGTTTTGACGTCCATCTGATGCAGCTCTAAATCAAAATGAGCTACTAGGGCCATGACGATCCTTAATGAATCTTTACGAGAGACAGGTGAAAACGTCTCTTGATAATCAATTCCCTCTTTCTGAGTGTAGCCCTTTGCAACCAATCTCGCTTTATAGCGTTCAACGTTTCCATTCGGATCTAGTTTTGTTTTGAACACCCATTTACAACCTACAGGTTTGACACCGTTGGGTAATTCTACCAAATCCCAAACGTCATTTTTCTTCATGGATTCAAGCTCATCAATCATTGCTTTGTTCCATTCAGAAGACTGATCACTGCTAATGGCTTCATTATAAGAGATAGGATCATTGAGCTTTCCAGCATCCATTTCAGTCAGGTAGGTAATATAATCATCCCAATTAGTAGGCCGTTTTTGCCTAGATGACCTCCTGAGCTGATTTTCGGGTTGAGCGTTGTCTTGGTTTTGAGCGTTTGATGTGCCTTCGTTATGAGGCATGATGGGTTCTGGTTGTGGAGATGGAGTTTGTGCAGTGGCTTCAGGTGCAGTTGCATGTGGTACAAGAGGAGTAAACGGAGTAATGGTAAGCGACGAGTCTCTCCCCCCCGCGTCTTGTACTTCTTGCAATTCTTCGTAAGGGTTAGTACTGCTCCCACTGACCTTGAAATCCTCCAGGAACGCAGCACGCTTGGTTTCAACAATACGGGTGACATGGGAAGGACAATAGAAACGATAACCCTTTGAATGATCAGGATACCCGATAAAGAAGCAGGTAACTGTTTTAGGGTCAAGTTTCCTTAGGAAAGGATTATATAATTTTGCTTCAGCAATGCAGCCCCATACTTTCATATATTTAAGACTCGGTTTCCTTCCTGTCCAAAGTTCATAAGGAGTTTTAGGGACAGACTTAGAAGGAACTCTATTGAGTATATGAACAGCTGCTTTTAATGCTTCAGTCCAGAGGAATAATGGTAAATTAGTGTTGGCTAACATACTGCGCACCATGTTCATAAGGGTACGATTTCTTCGTTCAGCGACACCATTCTGCTGAGGTGTACCAGGCATGGTGTATTGGTTCACAATCCCCTGGCCCTTACAAAACTCATAAAATGGACCAGGAGCTTGACCCACATCAGTATGTCTTCCATAATATTCACCGCCTCTGTCTGATCTCACAACTTTAATCTGACGATCTAATTGCTTTTCAACTTCAGCTTTATAATCTTTATAAGTTGTAAGAGATTCAGACTTTTCCTTTATAAGATACAAGTACATGTAACGAGAATAATCATCAATGAAAGTGATAAATGAAGTATGTCCTGTGATACCAGCGATTTGATAGGGACCACTAATGTCAGTGTGAATGAGTTCTAATAAATTAGAGCTCCTAGTGGCACCTTTCTTATTCGCTGATGTCATTTTGCCTTTAAGACATTTGACACATGTTCCAAAATCGGTGAAATCGAGAGGAGGTAAGACTTCATCCTTTACGAGACGATTTAATCGTTCTCTTGAGATGTGGCCTAAACGTTGATGCCACAACATAGATGAAGTCTCTAAGTCTCGAATTTGTTTCTTTTCTATCTTTGTGAGTGATTCATTAATATTATATGACAACAAAGATTTGGAAAAATTATCATCTAGTTCTAATCTATAGAGACCACCATCCAGAATGCCAGTACCATAAACAACGGAATCATAGAGAATAGAGAGTTTGCGATGACCATGAGAAACGACAAAACCGTCCATGTCTAACTTTGGTCCTGATACAAGGTTCCGAGTTACCTCAGGAACATATAAGGTATCATAAAGTTTAATACATAAACCAGTTTTCAAAAATAATTGTAATGTTCCTATGGCCTTCACTTCTAATTCCCGATCATCCCCAACTTTAAGTGTTCTTTGGTTTCTTCCCAGCTTCCGGATTGTAAGGAATCCCTGAAGTGAATTGGTTACATGAACCATAGAACCAGAATCAAACCACCAAGAATTAGCAGGAACATTTAAATTAAAGGACTCAAGTATCATGAAAAAATCGTTACCTTTCTTAGCCAGCCACTCCTTAAAGTCAGGGCATTCCTTTTGCTTATGTCCTGTTTTCTTACAGAACTTGCAATAGGGTTTGCCTAAGGAGTTCTTAGAGCTGGAAGGTGCACTTGTATTAGGATTTGGATTTGGCTTTTGAACCTTAGAAGCATCCTTCCTTTGATAAGAGTTCTTCCTCTTCTTTGAGCTGGAAGTGGTGAAGTTAGCAACATCAGTAGTGCGATCCATCTTCATACGCTCTTCCTCCTGCACGCACATAGCGATCAGCTCACTCATCGTCCATTTGTCCTTCTGAGTGTTGTAGTTGATCTTGAAAGCTTCATAGGACGAAGGAAGCGAAGTGATGATGAAGTGAACGAGAAAACCATCACTAATTTCCATCTCAAGGCCCTTCAGCTTATTGGCCATATCATGCATCATCAGGATGTGTTCGCGAATGCCGCTCCTCCCATCATACTTAGTTGTCACCAGCTTGAGGATAAGAGTGCTAGCGTGTGCTTTTGATGTTCCCTTGAATTGATCCTCCACAGAAGCCAGATAGGTTTTAGCATTTTCAGAATCAGGAATGGCCCCTCTGATTGAGTTATGAATGGATTGCTTCATGAACATGAGAGACATGCGGTTACACCTAGTCCATTTATCATGGACTATCTGCTCAGCAGCAGTACTGGTGGCGGTAAGGTCCGCTGGCTTATTCTCTCTTAGGGCATAATCAAAGTCTAGCAATCCTAGAGTAAGCATGAGGGCATCCTTCCATTCAGCAAAGTTATCACCAGTCAAAGGTGGAATCCCGCAATTGGGTGCTGGTAGTGGAAATAAGATGAGCAAGTTATGATACAAAAGAAGAAATCCTAATGTGATCTAATGGGCTTGTTACACTAAGGCAGGCATAAATAATGACCATTTTAATTATGAAGCTGTGATAATGTCTATTACTAACATCAAAATAATAGACTTAGTAAAATTCTACTTAAACGAAGACAAATCAGCTTTGGCCAGAAGTGTAATCATTTAAGTATGTGTGCAAAGCAATCATGACAAATCAGCTTTGGCCAGAAATGAGATAATCACTTTAGTTATGCACTTGTCAAGCATGCTAAACATAAATGAATTAAATCAGCTTTGGCCAGAATTAAAACATTTCAGGTTTGTAATGCATACTTAACATAGCCTTTTATAATACTTGAACAATAAATAGATGTATTAAATCAGCTTTGGCCAGAAGTAATACATCAGAAGCTCATCCAAGTTAAGCTATTTTGGTTTTGTAAAAAGTTATCTGATTCTGATTAATGAATTAAGTATTGACAAAACCAAGTATTTAATAGCAAACCACCTGTTAGCAAACCAAGTATTTTTAGTTCACTTTTAAACAGCTTAAGTTTTGAGATTTCGAGTCATGGTCTCGAGTCGCAACCTTAGTCTCGACTAATCATTTTATGGTTGCGAGTCGCAACCTTATGGTTGCGAGTAGCAACCTCATGGTTGCGAGTAGCAACCTCATGGTTTCGATCAATCACGTTATGGTTGCGAGTCGCAACCTTATGGTTGCGAGTAGCAACCTCCTGGTTGCGATAAATCACGTTATGGTTGCGAGTAGCAACCTCATGGTTGCGAGTAGCAACCTCATGGTTGCGATAAATCACGTTATGGTTGCGAGTCGCAACCTTATGGTTGCGAGTAGCAACCTCATGGTTGCGAGTAGCAACCTCATGGTTGCGAGTAGCAACCTCGTTAACAGCTGTTTTGTGATAATAACTGAAAACTCGAAATTTAAGGGATTGTGGGATAATGTTTCTTGTTTTAATGCTGATCTAAACTTATCAAAATATTTCGAAAATAATAACTGATATCTCTTTAACAGTTTTCGGAATTTTATTAGATAAAAATAAGATCAAAAACAGGAAAAACACCCACTAATCTAAATTATATTCCAAATCTTAGGGAATTTTCGAGTTTTCTTAGAACATTATGATGAACCCTAACAAAATAAGAACATAATCTGGAAATCCGAAACCTGATTTTAATGGTTTTGTAAGGGATTTCGTGATAATAAGTTTAATCTTTATAATTTCGAGTCGGTTTATCAATTAACAGTTTCCGAAAACAGGGATTTCGGTCACAAACAACCCGAAAACAGTTTTTGATTTTAAGGCTTAAAAAACTTCCGTTTTCCAGATTTTGATCCAAGAATAATGGATACGAAAACAGAACTGGTTTATCAACATATGCTCTGATACCACATGTTGAATCAGTTCTGTTTAAACATAATGGAAAACATGAATAATACCTGTTATAGCAGACAGGCCAGCAGAGAATCCAGTCAGAGATGCAGCCATTGAGTTCGACATGATTGTCAGGATGATCTGGTTCCTCCTTAGGGTGTAAGTTATGATGGTGATGAAACCGAAGTAGGGTAATTTCGGTTAGGGGAGAGAGTCACGAATTCTTGATGTTAATGAGGGTTGTGATTGTGTAATGTGTGTAACCCTTTAACTCTCTAATAAGCCCCTTATTTATACACCCAAGAGGAAACCCAAATTAGTTAATAAGGGTAATATGGTCCATCAACAATTACCAACTAATTATTAATAGGTTAAGAAATATATTTTGATCTAATATAATATAAATGATTATATAGGCTACAAGATTAAATATTACATTTATATATTTAATCTCACACATCTGCCACAGCAGGCGCATCACAAAAATGAAAATGCGGACGATGAGGACGAGGATGAAGTTGAAGATGAAGTCGAATTTGTGGAGGAAGACCGTCAATGCAACCTTTGTAAGGAACAGATCTGGTCATTTCATATGTGCTACTACTCCTGCAAGACTTGTAACTACTCATTGCACAAATTCTGTGCTGAGCTACCCGAGATCCTACAAAATCACCCGTTACATCCTGGCCATGATCTTTCTTTTTATTCACGTTTTTATGAGTTTAAGTGTCAGGTCTGCAATCTTATGCAGAAGAGTATTTCTAGGTATTACTGTGGTAACTGCGACTTTGGAATGGATATAATTTGTGCTACTTTGCTGGAGCAGAAGATAAACCACCATAGTCACCCTCACCAACTGGATCGAATGCCCTGGCCCATAGTATCAGGTTGTGTAGCTTGTGGTAACAAACATGAAGGGGTCTTCTTTCACTGTACCACTTGTCCTAGGTTTTTAATCAACCTGGAATGTGCTTTGCTGCCTACCAAATTACTTATACAAAATCATACTGATGGGACTTTCACTCATTCTCATCCACTTACTCTTGCCTATTCCTTTCCGAATTCCGAATATCGAGCTAAATACTATCCCTCATGTAGAGTTTGTGGTGGCAGATTCTATTCTCATTTGTGGATTTACAAATGTGATAAATGTATGTATTACGTGCATGTTGATTGTGCGACTTCAAAAAGAGAGCCATTTATGTCCATCTTCCAAACTGCACGTGAGCATTCTCTTATTCGTTTTTATAATTCTTTTAGTTTGTGTCTTAATCTAATTCCAGGTATATCTTTAATCAGGCCTTGGCAAAACTTATAAAAATTTTAAAGAAGATGAACACCTGAATCTGCTCCATTGTCCATTTCAAGATGAAGGTGACAACCTTCTGAAGCGTTATATGTCTAATCAACACGAGTTGATTGGTGACTCCAAACAACATGAGGGTGAGATGCTCACCCATGCTAGCCATGAACACCCACTCGTCCTTTTCGACAAGCAAACACCAGTTGGTGTTTCTTTGCATGACCCCATGAAAAGAATTCAACTGTTATGTGATGGATGTGTGAAACCAATCATGACGGTACCATTTTACATGTGTTGCCAATATGATGATGAACAATATTGTTTTGTTCTTCATGAATGGTGTGCCAAACTACCGTCTGAAGTAAAAGATTACGTGGGCCATCCTGAGCATACTCTTTTTCTTCTGCCGAAAATACCTAGTAAGTTCTTTGGCAGGGGCGGACCCACATTGGTGCCACCGGGGTCCCCGGACCCCAATCTTTTTAAAAAAAATAGTAGATTCGGTATATTAAATTGTATATGGACCCCATAAATACAATTAGGTGGACACCATAGAAATAAAAAAGAAAGCTGGTGTAGTGGTAAATCTCCCTCTTTTCCACCAAGAGATCATGGGTTCAATCCTTGATAAGCCCATTTTTCTTATTTTTTTTTAAATCTAGTTCAAACCTCACTTTAACTCGACCCGAACGAGGACCGACCCGAAAATGGACCCCATTGAAATAAAATCCTGGGTCCGCCACTGTTCTTTGGTGTCTTCGAATGTGCCGTTTGCGAGTTACCATCCAATGGTTTCGCTTATGGATGCATAATGTGTGATTTCTATGTTGATATCAACTGTGCATTCATACCTAAAGAAATCACACATGACGCTCATCCAAATCATCTCCTGTCGATAGTGAAATCTTCAGCTAAGCAATCAAAAGAGATTTGCAGAGCATGCAAATATTCGATGCGCCGGAGGAATCTGGTATTTCATTGCCCTTCTTGTAATTTCTACATTCATGTGGAGTGTGCTTTGTTATTGCCTAGAGTGATTAAGCACAAGTTGGATAAACATCCTTTGAACCTAAGATACGAACCAGCAGAGAATCATATTAGCGAATACTTTTGTGAAATATGTGAGGATGAATTAATCCCTTGGCAGTGGTTCTATCATTGCACTATATGTGCCCAGTCAATGCATGCTGCTTGTGTGCCCTTAATACTTCAATGTGAGCAAAATACGTATGTCGCTAATCGCAAATGTGTCTAGGAGTTTCTCAATGTTAAATTTGGAGGAACGCTTGAGATCAAAGATCACTCACACCACTTGGCCTTTGTTCAAGGGCTTGAGAGCGATGGCGAGTGCAGTGAGTGTGGTGACCGATTGCAGTACAAGATGATCTTTAAGTGCTTGGAGTGTGAATTTGCATTAGATTTTGAGTGTGCCTATTCATCTGTCAATTGATCAAGCTCATTGGCTTATACTTCGGTGCATCCATACTGTTGTAATATTATTATTATTATGTGGATCTAGTCATTTCTTTTGACTAGTTTGGTTTCTATGGTTTATCAATTAAATAGGAGTATCTTGTTTCAACTTTTAGTTAGTTACTAGGGAGAATACCCGTGCGATGCACGACATGCATAATAGTTATTGTTTTTTCCTGGAACGACGATTGATATAGATAGTGCGTGACACGGTACGAAAGTGCGAATATATTATAGATTTTTAAAACAAAAACTGGGTTTTTTTAAAGTTAACCGTTTAACCATGGTTATTTTGACCAAAGTCCACTCCTCATTCAGCGCTTTGTGGTAGCACCACCAGTCAAAAAAGGCCCAAAACACCCGAGGGTACAGTGTTCCCCCACGTTTTTAAGACGCTTTGAGAGAGGTTTGCGCCCCACCACATGTGGTCTCACAAAACTTCAAATCTATGGACGTGTGGTTTCTCAATCCTCTTCAAAAGACGTCACAGTTTTCAATTTTTTTTATTTTTTCTTTTTCATTGTGTTTTAAATGATGTAAAATAGATGTTATATATATATATATATATACATATTATACTACATACACATACACATATAAATTTAGTTTTAACATCTAAAAGTCAAATTGCAGGTTTTGTTCCCTTTTATAGATCAGAAAGCAGTTTATAAACCAACAAAATTAACAAATCCTAACAGTTCTTCAAGTGTTTAGTTATATAATCTATATATTTATTTACTAAAATTTATTACAATTAACCCAATACTTAATAAATAGGGTATGCAGGACTTAAAAAGTGTTATCTGGACACGTATGTCACTCCAGCTTGCCAATCTTGTGTACCGACTCCAGGGTAACGTTTTCAGATGCCTGCAACACATCTGGTTATAAAAGTAAAAAATAAACAAAAATGATGTTTTAGATTCTTACCCTGGTCTCAAACTTAATGTAGTTGTTTAGTCCATTTAATTAAATTTTATTTTTAGTTGACGCATAGGTACAATGTAGTCCTCTATTTGTGACAATTGTCATTGTGCTTATAGTCATGTGATGTTTTAATACCCGTTAACCAACTCGTTTCGCCTCCATTTCTCAGTTATTTAAAGAAGCAACATATACATTAGAAGTAAATTTCTAAAGATAATGGTGAACCGTCAATGGTACAATAAACTTACCTCAAGACTACCATTTGCTAAACTGGTAGTGTATCTCAGAGTCCAGAAATCCCGTGCTAGAGCTATTTCAATTAATATATAGAGAAAAGGAAGAGCCGCATTGATTAAACATGGTCATAAAGGCTCGTGCTATTTCATTAAAGTTAATTGTAACATTAAGTATTAGTTATCTAATAACCAATCAATCCTTTAAGGTGAATTGTTATGAAAAGTCTATAAACCCTATCTTAAACATTAATATATGGAGAAAAGGAAGAGGCTCATTGATTAAACATGGTCATAAAGGCTGATACTATTTCATTAAAGTTAATTGTAATGCATTTAAAGCAACCATAAATTTTGATTTTAAATATAAGATATAGCTAAACTTAGAAATTGTTTACTGAAAGTTGAAGTTGAAATAAATCATATTCAGATAATTATTTTTTATATGCAAATTCAAACAGACCTATCAAAATATGTAGGAAAACTCCATGCAAGTCTAACTCCGTCACGCTTAAATTCATGTAACCTGAATGCGGTTCATTACTTATTTAACCCATTTATTTAAATAGGCAGGCGAGTAGTAATGGGGTTGGTGGGTTGTAAAACTGTGTTAATTTTACCAGCATGGTGGAAGTCAGTATTCTACCAGTATCATTACATCCAACTTTTTAAAAGTAAACAAATGGTTTGATAATAAGAAAACTATTTCAAATGAATATTAGTAATGTATAAATTTAAACGAACATTCAAATGAAAATAAAGAATGGTTACAAACGAACGCAAATAAAAGAGAGGACAGACATAAACGAAAGTCAATCATCGAACATAAATGAACGAAAATAAATGAACATAACATTGAACCTCCAATTCGTTTACGGGTTGCACCTACTTCTGTTTAAAGCAAGATGTATAGATTATGCAACGTACCTTAACCACGCGTGTGTGTATGTGAATATATGTTTTTAACTTGATCCGCATAAATAGTTTTGAGCCAATAGAAAGCGAACCGGGGACTAAATAAAAAATGGAACCCAACTAAAAGCGAAAACCAAGGAAACTGAAACCAAACCTAAACGAACCAAAAAAACAAACCAGACCGAAATGAACCTATACAAACTGAATAATTTTACCGAAACAAATAAGCTGAGACAAATAATGTTGCTCAAATGAAAACCGAACCTGAACCAAAAACAAATAAAGCGAATCTAACCGGAAAGGAAACTAAATTTACACAAAACTAAAAAAACTGAAAACGGAACAAAAAACGTAAAAGATCTTACCGAAACGAACTCAAAAAACTTAGATCGAAACAAAACAATTCTTGGGAAAAATCAAAACCAAAACGATGCAACTAATGAGATGTCGTACGGAGGCGAAACTAATGAGATGTCGTACGGAGGCGAAACCGAAACCTCTGGCGGAGGATTTAAAGCTTTTTCGGCGAACCTCCGATGACTCGCCTTCTCTTTCTTCTGGTTAGGTTTACGGCCGCGACAGTTAACCTGTTCACTACTGGTAAAATTTTCTTCAATAGCTTCAATTACTTGATGAATTAGCTCTCGGTTAACAGACGTGTCCCACCGGAACCAGTAGTTCGTGTAATAATCGAAGCAATCGCAGTCGAATACCGGAGATTTGTGTGCGGCCGGAGCTTTCTTCTTATTGTTATTATCAGATGATCTAGGGTTTGTGGAATTATTTTTGACACAAATGATTAAAGTAATGTAACTTGTGATTATTAAACTGGAATTGTTTTTGACCCAAATGATTAAAGTAATGTAACTTGTGATTATTAAGTAAATTAAATGAAATTAATAGGATTCTTATAGGCTGGTGCATTTAAAAGGAATTTTTACATATATCCCCTTATTAAAAGCCCTTATTACATATTTGTCCAATCTTTAAAATCAATTACATATTTCCCCATTTCTTTATGAAATTACCCTTTTACCCTTTTTCTTAATTTCTTATCTCTTAACTTCAAAATCAATCTAGTCAATACTCTATATGTTGTGATAAAATCTTTAAAATATTTCTTTGAAAAAAAAAACGGTCATACCCATTTTATAAAACAAGTGACCTTTTTACATATCTAGTTACTGGTTAAGTTTAAGTTTACGTATTTTTTACAACCGACCCATTATACATTTAAATTTTAGTAGACTACACTAACAATTTACGTTAAAATATTGATTATCTAAAATATCTTATATAAAAAACATATTCTTATACAATATACGTTTGTTTTTTTTCAAGTCGTAATCAATTTTTCTTTAGCCTAAATCTTAGTTCGATTATCAACATTTTAATTGTTTTGAAGCAGGAGCTAAATTTCCATTTTTTTTTGTGTAATGCTATTTCAGAAATCTAATTGTCATGTTTTAAACATTCAAAATAATATTGAAAAAACTGTTTTACAGCAAAAGTAAATTTTTAAACCATGGTCGCATGACTGTTTTCTTTAAAAAAAAATAATGCTTAAGAGCTATGACGTATTATATATAAGCAAAACTTTCAATTTTCATATAACAGAGGCAGAAGCTTATAAAAAAAAATAGGCAGAGCTTATAAAAAAAATGAATTCATATCATTAGGTTAATATCTTATTTGTAAACAATTATATTACACATTAAATCATAAAATATGTAAGTAATGGTATTAGAAAGGGGAAAAATGTAATAATCATTTAATAAGTTCATTAAGGGTAAAATAGTAATTCAATAGGAGTGATTTTCATAAAATGGGTAAATATGTAATATGTATGGTTTAAAAGGGGGAAATATGTAATTGATTTTATGGGTTGGGTATATATTTAATAAATGATCTTAGGAGGGGGATATATGTAAATGACCTCATTTAAAACAACCATAAATTTTGGTTTTAAAATAGAACATATAACTAAACTTTAGAATATATATAGATTATCTAAAATATCTTATATAAAAAAACATATTGTTATACAATATACGTTTGTTTTTTTCAAGTCGTAATCAATTTTTCTTTAGCCTAAATCTTAGTTCGATCATCAACATTTTAATTGTTTTGAAGCAGGAGCTAAATTTCCATTTTTTGTGTAATGCTATTTCAGAAATCTAATTGTCATGTTTTAAACATTCAAAATAATATTGAAAAACTGTTTTACAGCAAAAGTAAATTTTTAAACCATGGTCGCATGACTGTTTTCTTTAAAAAAATAATGCTTAAGAGCTATGACGTATTATATATAAGCAAAACTTTCAATTTTCACATAACAGAGGCAGAAGCTTATAAAAAAATAGGCAGGGCTTATAAAAAAATGAATTCATATCATTAGGTTAATATCGTATTTGTAAACAATTATATTACACATTAAATCATAAAATAAGTAAGTAATGGTATTAGAAAGGGGAAAATGTAATAATCATTTAATAAGTTCATTAAGGGTAAAATAGTAATTCAATAGGAGTGATTTTAATAAAATGGGTAAATATGTAATATGTATGGTTTAAAAGGGGGAAATATGTAATTGATTTTATGGGTTGGGTATATATGTAATAAATGATCTTAGGAGGGGGATATATGTAAATGACCTCATTTAAAACAACCATAAATTTTGGTTTTAAAATAGAACATATAACTAAACTTTAGAATATATATAGATATACATTCTTGTTTTAACATGCGTAATAAAACACGTCTTAATTATTTGTTAGCATATACCAATTAAATTTCTCTCTGGACATGACACATTAAAGATATGTGAAAATATATTATTGAATGCTGCGTAAATCAGTATTGATAAACTTGATTGCGGAAAAAGGACTTTTTATATAAAAAAAATTGTTTCTAATAACACATTTCTTGTGTAAATGTGACAAAAAAATTCAAATAAAGTAATGAATTTTGGATAAAAAGGTTATAAAGTATTAAGGTAACATCACAATAAAATTTGGTAAAAACATAAACATACACTTGTCGGGATTTCTAAGTCTTACCATGCTTTTTATAAGTATTAAGGATTTATGCTTTTAACAATCTAAAGAAATAATAATATAATAAATCACATACATATCATCATCATCAATATAAAATAAAATGTCTTAAATATCTATTGTTGTAGATTGATTCAGTATGTTTTTAACAATTTTTGTTGTTGATTGAACAAGGCAGCAGCAAACTGTTTGGTATTCATAGGTGTATCTAAACTTTGTTTTGTGTTTAGTAATACATAAGAGTTGTATTAGTTTTTAGAATTAAACACTGCAAATATTGGCTACATTTTGAGCATTGGCTATTTTGCATTTTCAAATTATCTTAGGGTATGTTTGGCAAAACTAGCTGGTAGCTAGTAGCTGTAGCTTTTTAAATATATTTGGTGTTTGGCAGAGTAGCTGGAGCTTTTAATAAAATGACCAAAATGGACATAATTAAAAATTTAAAAAGTTTGTGCATTAAAAAATTCATTATCTTTAGAGGTTAAAATAGTCATTTTCCCTAAAAGCTTGTAACTCCTTCTAAACGCTACTAGTGGGAGCGTTCAACCAAAAGATTCAAGCTCCTACCCTAAAAGCTTCAAGCTCCTTCAACCAAACAAGGCTTTTTATTGAGTATGAGTTTTTTCTTAAAAGCTTAAAGTTAAAAGCTCCTAAAAGCTTCATGCCAAAAATACCCTTAGACAAACACTGTCTGTTCTTGATCATCCGTAAGCTGATACCAGACTAAAAACTATAGTTTTATAACTCGACTTGTTTACAACTCAAGTTTGCCCGTTGATACGTCAATTTTCCACCACTGCCTCCTTTGTCGTCGTCACCCATTCTCGATATTTTTAGTTATTGCGATGGCATTGGTTTGATAACTAATTATCGAATATATTTATTGAAAAACAGCTTGGATATCATATTAGCAATTAAAACATAGATAAAAAGAACATTAGAGAAAGTAAATATTTATTTAGGATAACAGGAAATGACTAGTTTAACCCTTGTTACATTAGAATGACTCATTTAACCTTGTATAGCCCATCAAAATACCCTTTCAGGTTGTTTTCAAAACCAGCCCTTAACAAAGATATGCTCCATCACCACCAGAAGCCTTCATGTAATCTGACCAGACTGACCTTCCACCACTTTTACCACCGCTACTACCTCCTTTACCTAACCCGGTTCCTCCACCACCACCATGGGCGGACCTAGGTGAAGCCCAGGGTGGGTGGGTGCACCCTTGAAAAAATAATTAGTGTATTTTTAGGCAAAAAAATCCGATTACACCCCCTGAAAATATGTTTGAACCACTCATCCGCACCCCCAGCAAATAATTTTTGGGTCCGCCACTGACCACCACCGCCTTTGCCTGCATCACCACCTTTTTTGCATGCACCGCCACCGCCTTTGCCTGCAGCCCTACGCCACCACCTTTTCTGTCTGCACTGCCGCCACCCATGCTTGTGATGCTATTTTTTTTATGAACACTTGTAAAGTTGGTAAGAAATTGGAATGAATAAGGTATACATGGTATTTATAGAGAGGATTTTTAGTAACTAGAAATAAATGAAATAAGTTATATTAAGATAGAGCTCTTAGGCTATGGGGTGTAGGGGGCATGGGTTGGGACATTATTTGCCACATAGGACCACTAATCAAGTGGCACACCATCCCCTCCTTGATTGATGGTGGTTCGCATGGATTGAACCACGTCTACCACAGCCCTCCCATTTGATGATTTTGAGACAAAAATAAATTAAAAAAATAAAAGGGATAATAGTTTGGGTCATAACCACACTCTTAGAGTAGTTCGTTTAGATGATAGATTAGAGGTGGGTGACATGACGCCTATGTAGTGGAGGGTCATGACCATTCCCTAACACCTTAGAGATTCCATGAAACTAGACAACTAGTTACCAAAACCCCTAAGTTTTCTGGATTAATTTCCAAGTGACAAATTAGTCTTATGATGATCAAAATGATCCATTAAGGCATTAATTACAAAATAGTTGCAGCGTAATTATTTTTACATTTTTATTGTATATTCAAACAAGATTATTTAAGTAGTATATTATAACTCTTAATTATTGTATATACTATATACAAACCCAATTGAAAGTATTTGGTTTTCAATTTTGTGCCAGTTTTACTGTCATCTAATAAATGATAAAAACCTCTAAAGATGTATTTCGAGTTTCAGAACATTGCTTTTGTTGGATATGATGTTCAATTGTCGATTGTAATTCAACGTTGCCGTCAAGGTACGACCCAAAGAGTTACACTTTGGGCAACGAACATTTAACGATGTTTTAATCGTTAATCACCGGATCACGAAATAATAAGCGTAATAAAAGAAACGGGAATTATTTAGAATAATTATGGAGAGTCGAATTAATATTATAATTAATTGTTAATTATAATTAATTATTAGATAATTAGAAGAAAATAGATAATTGTTATAATTATGAGATAATTATGAAGAGTTGTAATTAGATTACAAATCTTAATCCTTTTATTATCTATTAAAAGTTTGGTACCTATTAAAAGGGAATACCTCATATATGTCTCTTTGGTGATATACGGAAGTGGGATTCCAAGTTTTGAAGGTCTGCCAAGGCTTTTAAAAATCAAGATCTTTCATACTTGATTGGAGGTTTTTGTAAAAACTCTACAATTCATTCAAAAGGATAACCTACTCGACGTTCTTACACAATTGCAATATTTCAAAAGGGATACACAAAGCTTGTTGTTTCTTCAATTACGCAAAAGGTAAGTAAAGTTTTTGAACTTTATTTTCTTTAGATTTAAGGTTTCGTTTGAAATTGTTTCAAACGAACAAATATGATTTCGTGGTCAACGATCATCTAGCGAGATCGTTCGTTGAACCAAGGTGTCTTGCTTGGTAGTCACGATTCTTTAATTTTTATTATAACCTATTTTGATTGTAAAGAGATCACTGGTGGAAACGGTTTAGAACCGAATCTCGTGTACATGTTTTCCGCTGCGTTCAGTTTGTTTGACAAATTGACAAATAATTATTTTTCTAAAAGTTACACGAAAATTCCAACAGTGGTATCAGAGCCACCTTACAAATCAAAGTAGGATAATTTTATTATAGTGTTTATAGATCTATAAAATAGTTATAGAATTGCATGCTTAAAATCGAGTAGATTTGGCATAGGATCCTGTCACGTATAATAGTTATAGGCAAGTTTTATTAAGGCCAAACATGAACACTTGTCAAAGTTCTCTTTGACAAAATATTTGGCCTTAACCTATTTCGTTTAGCTTAATGATCGTACTATGCAAATTCGGGTTTAGAATTTTTTTTTTATGAAATGTGCACCTAATTAGTTTTGAAGCTATACGGTTAAGTAAATAAAAAAAAATCGGAAATATTGAAATAGTGATTTCAATATAAAACCGATATATTTAAAAGAAATCAGATGTCATTAATTTTTTTTTCTTCTTATCGGAAATTTAATTTATAAAAAATTTTTTTTTTTTTGGATGGGATCCAAGATTAAGTGGGAGCACAAAAGGGTTTGTGCTATACTTAATGGGCTCGGTTCATATTCTTGGGCTCGAAGGAACCGAATATAATCTTAACCCGGAATTGCATATTTATTTATTTTATTATGCGTTTTGCCATGAGATGTTTGTTACGTACATAAAATTAATAATTAATACACGATCATTAAAACGGCAATTCTAATAAAAGGTTTATTAAGTATTGGATAGGTAATTAAAATAAACAGTTTATTTTAAAATACAAAAAATCAAAATTGGTTTTTCAAAAAAAAATAAAAGTTAATTTGAAAACCATAACTAATAAAAGTTATTGATTAAAATAAATTTGCGACACGACCAACTTAGATTAAATAGGGTATTTAAAATTAATCGGTCGAGTGATTGAAAGGTGTTTCAAGTCGTCACAAATTAAAACGTAAAATTGATTTTTACAAAGGAATTGTATAGCCTATGTTCATGCCATAGGCCGTACAAGTATTTTAAAACGACCCGAACTGGTAATTTTAAAATATAACCCAAATTAAAATCGATATCCTACGCCACCCTAAATTAAGAACACCCGAACTGATCTATCCGAACCCCTGGTGCTAGTGTTTACCCTGCATCCAGGCCTACGGTTTTGGTTAGGGTAGTTCCGCGATTTCCATGCTTACATGGGCCGGGCTACAGTTCTGATTTGAGGACAAATATCACTTTTGCGACACGAGAGCGAATGTTAGTGTTTACCCTGCATTCGTCTTCTACGGTTGTGAAAGTGGGCGTAGTTGGGGTTAACGTACCAATGCTTGACACTACTCGTCATGCGACCCCAAACCGAGAATTGTGTAGTTGGCACAATTGGTGATCGTCACCTACCCTTCAATCTATGCCAGTGAAGAGTGCTAAGTCCATTCACTGAGTTATGGGGAGATGGGATCTCATCCTAATTCCTAAAATTTTGTATATCTTGGGTCAAAATTGAATTAGGTTAATGCATGAAAATTACTAATAAAATTTTCTTCTAAATTCTACAGATGTCTACAAACAATTCTGATAACACCAAATTCTCGCTTAAGTCCATCCTTGAAAATGCTAAACTTGATAATTCTAACTTCATGGATTGGTACCGCAACCTGAAAATTGTTCTCAGGGCGGAGAAAAAGGCTTATGTCCTTGAAGGACCAATTCCAGAAGCACCTGCTGCTAATACGGGTGCAGCCCGTAGGACATGGGAAAAACATGTTGATGATTCCCAAGATGTGACATGTCTTATGCTTGCTATGATGATTCCAGAACTTCAGAAGAATCTGGAAAACTTGGGAGCATATGAGATGAGTGAGCAGATGAAAAACATGTTTCAGCAGCAAGCTCGTCATGAGCGTTTTGAGGTGATGAGATCTCTCATTACATGTCGCATGCAGGAAGGTACTTCGGTCAGTGCTCATGTACTGAAAATGAAGTCTTTCGTTGATCAACTGGAGCGTCTGAACGCACCCCTTAGTAATGAGTTAGCTACGGATGTGATCCTTAACTCGCTACCCAATTCATATCATCAGTTCGTAATGAACTATAACATGAATGGGTGGGAAAGAACGATCCCAGAGTTGCATCAGATGCTAAAAACTGCTGAGACAAACATCCCAACTAAGGGCAATCCAGTGCTGGCGATCAGGGAAGGAAGAATTACCAAGAAGAAGCAATCCAAGGGAAAAGGCAAGGCGAGTAAGCAAGACAAGGGCAAAGGCAAAAAGGTTGCCACTCCGAAGGCAAAGCCTCATAAAGATGCCAAGTGTTTTCATTGTGATGAGATCGGGCATTGGAAGAGGAATTGTCCCAAGTACCTGGCTGAGTTGAAGCTTAAGAAGCTGCAGATTGGAGATTCCTCAGGTATACATGTTATTGATCTATTTTCCTTTTCGAGCAAATCTTGGGTGTTTGACACTGGATGTGGTTTTCACATTTGTAATGATTTGCAGGGACTAAAAAGGATTAGGAAGCTGAAGCAGGGTGACTTAGAGCTGCACGTTGGGAACGGGCAGAATGTTGCTGTGAAGGCAGTTGGAGAATTTATTCTTGAATTACCTTCTGGATTGTTTATTACTTTAGACAATGTTTTTTATGTTCCTAGTTTGACTAAGAATATTATTTCTGTTTCTGCTTTAAGAGAACAAGGTTTTAATTATGCTTTTGATATTGTTAATGGTAACATTTCTGCATTTTTAAATGGTGTGTTCTATTTTGAGGCTAAGCCTCACAATGGTGTCTATGAAATAGATACTTCTAACAATAGATCAAATAATATGGTATGCTCTCTTTCCTCTAAACGTGTTAAAACTAGCTTTAATCAAACATATCGTTGGCATTGTCGTCTTGGCCATATTAACATCAATCGCATGAGGAAGCTCCAGACTGCAGGGATTCTAGAATCCACGGGCCAGGAGACTTATGATTTATGCGAATGTTGTCTAAGTGGCAAGATGACTAAGGCCCCTTTTACCGGAACTAGTGAAAGGGCCAAAGACCTGTTAGAACTCATACATACTATACATACTGATGTATGTGGTCCATTCAGGACTATGTCAAGGAACGGGGAAAGATACTTCGTTACATTTACTGATGATTATAGTAGATATGGATATGTTTATCTTATGAAGTTTAAACATGAAACCTTTGAAAAGTTCAAAGAATTCCAAAATGAAGTACAGAATCAACTAGGGAAAACGATTAAGGCACTTCGATCCGATCGAGGTGGTGAATACATTAATCAAGAGTTTGATGAACATCTCAAGAAGTGTGGGATTATATCCCAACTAACTCCACCCGGAACACCACAACTCAATGGTGTGTCTGAGAGGAGAAATCGAACCTTATTAGATATGGTTCGATCAATGATGTGTCGTACAAACTTACCACACTCCTTTTGGAGTTATGCTCTTGAAACTGCTACACGTCTTGTAAATATTGCTCCTACTAAAAAGGTAGAAAAGACACCATATGAGATGTGGCATGGTAAACCACCTAAAGTCTCTTACCTTCGCATATGGGGATGTAACGCTTATGTTACCAGTGAGTCTTCAGACAAACTTGATCCTCGCGGTGAAAAGGTTGTTTTCATTGGATATGCATATCCGGTTGGTTATTATTTCTATAATCCTGCTGAAAATAGAGTTTTCACTAAGCGTCGAGGAACATTCCTAGAGGATGAGCTTATGGCGCGAGGAATTGGAGATAATCTTGTGGATCTTGAGGAAATTCGAGAACCACAAATTAATCAACCAATAGTCGAATCTGCCTCTCAACAAAATATTGTTGAACCTGAACCTGAGAGGATTCAGGAATCTGATGTAACACTAGGCGTCCGCAGAAGTACGAGGGATCGTCATGAACCTAATCGGTATTCACCTGATAGGTACGTCTTGATAATTGATCAAGAAGAGCCCTCAACCTACAAAGCTGCGATTTCAGGTAACGAATCTGAAAAATGGCTCCAAGCCATGGGCGTCGAGATGCAATCCATGTATGACAACCAAGTCTGGGATTTGGTTGAACTTCCTCCCGAATGTCGGACTGTAGGAAGTAAATGGGTTTTCAAGTTGAAAACAGACATGGATGGAAATGTGCAAACCTATAAGGCTCGGTTGGTTGCTAAAGGATTTACTCAGACTCAAGGAGTTGATTATGAGGAAACCTTCTCGCCAGTAGCCATGCTTAAGTCTATTAGGATTCTACTTGCCATAGCCGCGTATTATGACTATGAGATATGGCAAATGGATGTCAAAACCGCGTTCCTAAATGGACATCTTATAGAAGATGTCTATATGGAGCAGCCTGAAGGTTTTGTAGATCCTAAGAATCCTAAGAAAGTTTGCAAGTTGAATAAATCCATTTATGGATTGAAACAAGCATCTCGAAGCTGGAATCTTCGTTTTGATCAGAAAATCAAACAATTTGGTTTTATCAAAAACGAAGATGAGCCATGTGTTTACAAGAAGGCAAGTGGGAGTTCTATTACCTTTCTGATCCTGTATGTAGATGACATACTTCTCATTGGAAACGATATCCCAATGCTGCAGGATGTTAAATCCTGGCTTGGTAAATGTTTCTCAATGAAGGATCTTGGAGAAGCTGCTTATATTCTAGGAATAAAGATTTATAGAGATAGATCTAAGCGGCTACTTGGACTTAGTCAAAGTACGTATATCGATAAGGTCATTCGGCGCTTTTCGATGCAAGATTCCAAGAAGGGTCTCTTGCCAATGGCAAGTGGAACCGTACTGAATAGTCATCAGTGTCCCAAATTGAACAAAGATAAAGAGGATATGAAAAAGGTTCCATATGCCTCTGCTATCGGTTCCATCATGTATGCCATGTTATGTACTAGACCGGACGTATCGTTTGCTCTGAGCTTGACTAGCAGATATCAACAGAATCCTGGTAAAAGTCACTGGATTGCTGTGAAAAATATCCTGAAGTACTTAAAAAGAACTAAGGATATGTTTCTGATATTTGGCGGTTTGGAAGAAGAGCTGAAAGTAAAATGTTACACTGACGCAAGCTTCCAAACGGATCGTGACGATTCACGATCTCAGACAGGCTATGTTTTTACTTTAAATGGTGGTGCTATAACTTGGAAGAGTTCTAAGCAAAGCGTGGTGGCCCAGTCGACCACTGAATCAGAATATATAGCGGCTTCAGAAGCTGCTAAGGAGGCTGTTTGGATGAAAAAGTTCATTGCTGATCTCGAAGTTATACCAAGCATACAGAAGCCTATCGAGATATTTTGCGACAATACAGGTGCAATTGCTCAGGCAAAGGAACCAAGGTCGCATCACAGCACGAAGCATATTCTCAGAAAATTCCACTACATACGGGAAGTTTTGGAAAGAGGAGACATTGTAGTAGAGAAAATTGATACTGATCAGAATCTAGCAGACCCGTTTACTAAGCCTATACCTCGAGTGAAACACGAGAAGCATGCAGATAGTATAGGTCTTAGATATGCTAGACAGTGGGTCTGATTTTGTAATTTAGTAATTTGGTGCATTTTGAACTGTAAACAGTATTTTATGTTTATTTGAATTTAATGGTTGAATGTCTTTTAAACTATTATATCTGTGTTCAAATATTAGTACGTTAAGTATCTATGAATATTGTATTCTAAAATGTTCGTAGTCTATCAGATTCGTGAGAACCAATCTGGTAAAAGACTACTGTGAATTAGATGGTTGATCCATATAATGGATACTCAAAGTGTTGAGAACCATATTCACTGATATGATTAGTTGAATCATATTGGGCGTAACTCGCTTCAAAATGATCTTCATGGATCTTAGTCATAAGACGTTTTGAATAGGTACGATCATTGTATCCTTAGACCTGCGGTACATACTAGAACTAACTTAAATGAATGGTTGCTCTTTGATTCTATCTAACGCTGTACGTAACTGGCAGTAATAAGGATAGTTTTGGGAATGATCTGAAGTTTAGTGGGAGTTGTTTGTAGCCAAAGGGATCTGTACTTCTATACTTAGAAGAAGAACACTCTGGCGCCCTTCGTTGATTTGAACTGGTGTTAAACGCGTGGCCACGCTCGGACTAGTAATAGTTTGATAAACCACTTACAAATCAGGAACGAAATTAGAAATGGTTGAATAATATATGAGAATGAATTCGATCCATGTCTCATGTTCAACAAGTGTTCAATACAGGGGGATAAATGAGTTGATAACCGGGGCTATAGTATTTGCATAACCAAAGGTTTGATTAATGCAAAGAATTAGTTGACATAAATTTGTCATACCTTGCCGGGGGCAATATGATGCAGCTAGGCACCCACTATTGTCTACATTGAAACTTAATCGGCCAATCGACCAAGTGGGAGATTGTTGGATATGATGTTCAATTGTCGATTGTAATTCAACGTTGCCGTCAAGGTACGACCCAAAGAGTTACACTTTGGGCAACGAACATTTAACGATGTTTTAATCGTTAATCACCGGATCACGAAATAATAAGCGTAATAAAAGAAACGGGAATTATTTAGAATAATTATGGAGAGTCGAATTAATATTATAATTAATTGTTAATTATAATTAATTATTAGATAATTAGAAGAAAATAGATAATTGTTATAATTATGAGATAATTATGAAGAGTTGTAATTAGATTACAAATCTTAATCCTTTTATTATCTATTAAAAGTTTGGTACCTATTAAAAGGGAATACCTCATATATGTCTCTTTGGTGATATACGGAAGTGGGATTCCAAGTTTTGAAGGTCTGCCAAGGCTTTTAAAAATCAAGATCTTTCATACTTGATTGGAGGTTTTTGTAAAAACTCTACAATTCATTCAAAAGGATAACCTACTCGACGTTCTTACACAATTGCAATATTTCAAAAGGGATACACAAAGCTTGTTGTTTCTTCAATTACGCAAAAGGTAAGTAAAGTTTTTGAACTTTATTTTCTTTAGATTTAAGGTTTCGTTTGAAATTGTTTCAAACGAACAAATATGATTTCGTGGTCAACGATCATCTAGCGAGATCGTTCGTTGAACCAAGGTGTCTTGCTTGGTAGTCACGATTCTTTAATTTTTATTATAACCTATTTTGATTGTAAAGAGATCACTGGTGGAAACGGTTTAGAACCGAACCTCGTGTACATGTTTTCCGCTGCGTTCAGTTTGTTTGACAAATTGACAAATAATTATTTTTCTAAAAGTTACACGAAAATTCCAACAGCTTTAACTTCAACAAACATAATGGTAACTTACAATTGTCTGTTACAATGATACAAAACAATGTTTCTGGGTATGCTACATCATCTCTTTGTATTAAGTGCCTCTTTGACTTCACATGTCTATTATTAAACTTGTTTAACCTGTATATTTACAAGCTGTGACTGCGCAAAATTGCTCCAACTCTGCACAAAATATTCGTCAAAAATGCAAAAAAGGGGTTCGATGACCACATATAACTAGAGGTGTCATCTTGAACACATTTATGCCAGGGTATCGTTTTATCTTTTAATAGGTCGAACACGTAAATTAATATAGCTTAAAAGAAACGGGTCAAATGGGTTGGAAGTGGTCCAAACTCCGAAGTATAGTTTTAACGCATAAACCTCCTAAAATTCAAAAAATAAATAAATAAAAATGTAACTAAATTCAACACACTTAACTATTTACGCAAATTAACGAATTTGGGAAAAATTTTGGAATTGCCCGTTTTGGCCCATTACCAAGCTCACTCATTTTGCCACCTCTAGTTCATAAAAAGTAATAAAAAAATATATAGATTTTATTAATATATGTATTTGAATTTGAACTAGAGGATGAAACCCACGCGTTGCGGTGGAGATGTTAAAATTTGAAAGGCTCGATTTCAACGACTAAAAAAAAGTTTATTTACATATCACACAAAAGTTTGTATGATATAACCCATAAAATAAAGTCGTGTTTTACATTGATCGAAAATCATAAAAACAAATACCGATACAGATTCCGATAACACTAATACGGATACCGATGTTGTTCGGTCGGTTCCTGATCGGTTCATCACCATACCGCTATTTCGAATACAACTTCGTTTTCAAGTAAATTTATATCGGAATGTCAAGAAAAAAATTGGACTGTCGAGAAAAATAAATAAGTGCAACCGCGTATATGTTTATTAAAAAATACTAACAAACGAAAGTTATAAGTAAAAAATAAAACTACTGGGTTAAAGACGTATGCTATTTATAGTATAAGGGATAACTGAAACTTAAAAATATAAAATAAAAATGAGGTTAAAATATAACTACTGGGTTAAAGACGTATATTATTTATAAAATAAAAATGAAGTTAGTATTCACCAAACATGCAAATGTTATTATTAGAATAGAATTTTTCAAATTGTCATACACTTGACCTGAAAAGTCAACCACAAGTTAAACGGAACGGAACTGTTTTAAGAGACTAACCTTCAACTGAAATACCTGAGTCCTGTAGGTTGCTGACAAAACTCTGCTACTATACAACTTTACATTTTCAATATACATCCCGGAACCTCAGAACACCTGTACAATTCCACGGTTCTTGTTAAGCTCGGCCAAATAAATATAAAACATAAATGTAAGATTGTTATTCGCCATTTTTTACCGGTGATTGTGGCATTATATGTTCCGACTTGATATCAGGCCGAGTTTGTTTCAGCTTTTCATTAGACGCTTCTTTCTCTGCCTTCTTTTTTTCCGCCTCTAATTGTTTGGCGTTTTCTTCATTAGCTTGGTTGAACATTCTCACAAACTTCAGCAAAGTTGTAACAACTGAAAATATAACGGTAATATAGAATATGGTAGAACAAGTCATATAATATGTTGCATTCCAAAATAATCAACGATTTAAATGTGATTTTTTAATACCTTGCTCGTATGGGCAACGTGCTGGATCCTCACCAAAGTATATGATTAAAGCATCCACGTTTTTACCCTATAAAAACGTAGGATCCTTCGCTTACAAAGTTAAGACATTTAAAAAAAGTATTGTATGTAAAAAGGAAAATACAAGACGTACAACACTAGAATACAGAGAAGCCAATGATCTTGCTTCACCTTCTGCTGAACAAAGGAACTCCTTCAAAGCCTAGAAGAAGCGATTTCGACCCATTTATATATCGGGCTGTGTTTCATCTTTATCGGGTCAAATAAAACAGGTCATACAGGTATTCTTACCTTGCGGAAACTTTCAGACACAGGTCCGTCATTTTCAGACATTGATAATTCCTGTCCAACTTTCTCTAATCCTTTGATAATAGCTTGCATTTCCTCTGCCAAAAATTTTAGTTGTATCTGGACACGGATAATCAATATCATCAAAACATAAAAACTTCAATTATAGAGTAAAATGCCATTTTCGTCCCTGATGTTTGGCCAGTTTTGCGACTTTCGTCCAAAGATTTGTTTTTTGCATCTGGATCCAAAAGGTTTGAAATCTTGCCATTTTCATCCGGCTCGTTAACTCCATCCATTTTTTTCCATTAAGTCAGGGGTATTTCCGTCTTTTTTGTTAACATAAAGGGCAATTCAAACCACCACAAGTGGCCTAGTGGTGGAGTGACTTGGGTTCTCCAATGGAGACCCAAGTCCAATTCCCATTAGTGCCACTTTGGTGGCCACCGACACCCACTTTAAAGCCGGACCGAGGACACTCGAGGTCTCGGGTTCGAAACATGTTTCTTACCCCTCTTTGATGGCTATGGGTATTTGCCGCCAGGGATCCTTGTCGGGTGGTGAACTGGGAAGGGAGATCCCTTCCGCGGTCAGGGGTACCGTGCAACTACCCTAAAGGGCAATTCAGTCTTTTTGAGAGGTATTCGGTCTTTTTACATAAAGAGAAAGAGATCGAATTGCCCTTTAAGTAACAGAAAAGATGGAAATACCCCTGACTTAACGGAGAAAAATGGATGGGCTTAACAAGCCGGATGAAAATGGCAAGATTTTAAACCTTTTGGATACAGATGCGAAAAACAAACCTTCGGACGAAAGTCGCAAAACTGGCCAAACCTCAGGGACGAAAATGGTATTTTACTCTCAATTATATTATAAAACTTGTGAAAATTTCCAACTAGATTTATTACCTTTGCTGCAGGTTCCAAACTGCTAAGATCCTTTGAAAAATCAAGAACTTCAGGTAGCTTGTCAGCAAGCACCTACAAGCATCAAACAGAGCTACCATGAACCAAAGTAAATGTAAGCACTAAAGGCAGTGCACTACCGCTTGCCGATTTCTGATTAGGTATTACTGGTAAACATTGATGACTTAGAGAAGAATAAACTTGAAGCTAAATCAGAAGATCTTTTCAGCTTATAAACGGAAAGAAATGAGTACCTTACAGAGGTAATGCATGAGAGTCATTCTATTGTTCCTTGCTCGTGTATCTGCAAGTTTCAGGAGGCTATCTAACCTGAACCCGATTGCAGACCCTAAAACAAATTCAAATTATTATTAATGAAAGTGTGAAAACAAAACCAATTTGCATCATAAAGATAACAAACGCATCTTCTAATAGCATGATAATATAAATAATATACCCCTTGCAGTCCCCTGGTTCAAAGCATTTCCCAACTGAAGAATCGTTTGCATGACTCTCTTTAGTTTACCCGAACTCCTGGTCTGAAAGAAACGCATGAATTATATAAGTTTTAACAGATAATATGATCATTGATCACCTGCAAGATCAATGTACCATGAAGAAAACTTGAAACTCGCCTGTTCTACAGCCAAATTTACTATGTTTAAGCTCTTCCTAAGATCAGAAACCTAAATGGAAACAAAGCTTGACAGTTAGATCGAAATCCAAACCTATAACAAGCAAAGGATACAAGTCGTGAATCTATCATCTGACCTGTGCATTGAACTGTAACTTAAAAGAAAAAACTCTAAGCTTAGATTCTGTACGTGGAACTTTCATTAGCTCCAAGAAGAACTGCTCAAAAAATATAAAGATGTGTCCATCAAGTTTGGTTTGATTTGTAGATAAATTTCAAATTAACTTGTTTAAGTTGACAAAATGTGTATTACAAACCTGCTCACATTTGCCTAATCTATCCTTCTCTCCTTTGTATCCCTGAGCACAAAAACCATTACTAATCATGAACAAATGAATAAAAGGAGTGCATATCAAAAACACCTAATGGAAGAACAATATCGAAGATGCATACTAATCATGATCGGGACCATGCTTAAACTTGCTGCAATATCGATAAGTGTGCAGAAATATCCTTACTTTTGGAATTAACTGTTAAAGCTTAATTTGTTTTACTGCTGCACCATAAAATGTCGATACAATCTAACCTACATTAGTGTAGCGTACCATATACAAGAAATATGTATCCACAGATTCCAGTGAAGAGTCACATGCTATTTATAAAAAAAAAAAGAAAAAAAAAATCGACATAAAGAAAAGGTCATTTAACGTATATAAGAACTTTAAAGCTGAATATTTGTAACTCTTGAAACCAGTTGAGAACCTGGAGTGTTTAACTTTAAGCTTCCATGGTAACATATATTGTGCAATGCACTTGCGTTTTTATTAAATATTTCTAGAGGTTCTTTAGCAGCTGGGTAAACATTGCGACAGCAAGAAACATCGATTCCTAGTATGCAGCAATCAGATTCCAAGGACTTATTGACATATTTCTAGCAGATCAGGGTTTATTCTGTCTTTTAATCTTTTAAACATCTCAACTAACAGTTTACCTGAAGCAGCTCCATCTCCTCTTTTGTTGGATAAAACTTTATGAGGTTGTCCACTTGATCAGCATCCATTGCTGAGTCTTCCAAAGCTAGAACATGATCCTACAAATGTCACAAACTAATCACTACTGGAAGACTGTCAAATCTTAATTACAAATTATAATATATATAGTATTATAGTTGACCGTACCATCAATTCATTCAATGGTATTTTGACCTTTGAAAGCATGATCTCACAGTTATATGCCCTCCTGTGATCAATCTGCAACATGGGCAATCAATAAAACAACTTTTACGTGCAAAGAATTGCAAGGTCATTATTCCGTTTGCAAGACAGAATTGCAACGTCATCCCATTAATGAAACATTGCATATTCATGAATATGATGAAGATGATAATATTTACCAGTTGTACTGTTTCAGGCTTATTCGTTACTGCTGCCCGAGATTTTGATTTTGCATACCCTTGTTCTGACTTTGGGTTTGCTGCTGAGAAGAGAGACTCAAGTTCTGATATGTCAATCTCCGGTGCCCTATATGCATGAACCGTAAGAAACAAAGAAAAAAAGAAGATCAAGAACCGGTTAGGACAAGAAACTTACTTTGCAGCTTCACCAGATTTTTGTGTCTCGGCCCACAAGCTTCCTGATACTGCTCTTGTTAGCTTCAACCAATGCAAAGGCTTCAGCTTCTTAGATTGTTGGGCTTTTAAAGAACCTGTTTTTGATAAACTACGTCCCTTCATCATAGGTGGTGGCAGAGAAGGAGCTCCTGCAACGTGGGCGGATCTTGGTGGGGGTGGGGGTGGAGCAACACCCTTGTTCACATTTCCTTTACCGGAAAACAGTGGAGGTGGCGGCGGCGGTGGACCTGAGGAATTCCGTGAAACAAGAGGTGGTGGTGGTGGTGGCACCGGTGATACGACTCCTGCATCTGTACCGTACTTTGTAGGACGAGGTGGTGGTGGTGGTGGTGGTGGAGAGGGGTCAGCTTTCGTAACTGCTGGTGGTGGTGGTGGTGGAGGAGGAGGAGAGGGACCAGCCCTCATAATCGGTGGTGGCGGCGGTGGTTGACGGGGACCAGCTCTCATAGTCGGCGGCGGTGGCGGTGGTGGTGGTGGAGGGGGGCCAGCTCTCATAGTCGGCGGCGGTGGCGGTGGTGGTGGAGAGGGGGCAGCTCTCATAATCGGTGGCGGCGGCGATGGTGGAGGGGGGGCAGCTCTCATAATTGGCGGTGGTGGCGGCGGCGGTGGTGCGGTTGATGTTGCTGTTCTAACAGCTTGGTCCTTATGATCTGATTTGTCCTTCTTTAATGAGCTACGATGGAGGATAGAGGGCGAGGATGGTGACTCAGTTAAATGACCTGTTGACAGAGATCCTACAGGTTCAAGTGAAATACCTATATTGTCCATCAAAGGTGGAGTTTTAGGGTGTGTTGGAGTAGAAGGTTCAACGGTAACTTCCTTAACCTCCTTTACCGATGGGCTATGATGATGTGGAGTAAGTGTAACTTTAACCTTATTATCTGCAACTTCCTTTGATTTTTGGGAAATGACGGGTGTCTTCACAGAAGAATTTGAAGGTGACAATGGCGGTGATCTTGCAAAGTCATCAACCTTTGATGAGGCTAACTGATGGAGAACATTTAGGGCAGCATCACTTTTAGGGTCTAGCAAATCCACGCTGTTAAAAATCTCTTGAATTTTATCAAATGCGTCTATTGGGAGACCACCTGCCTCAATACCAGCCAACTCTAACGGAACTGTAGAAGCTGCAGCATCCATATCTGAGAAAAGAAGCTTCACCCAAGTATCGATTTATTATATATATTCATATGTCAACGTAAATACACATGTATAGTGGAATAAATTATGGTGAACATACCTCAGCCCTGAAGTCTTTGGGAAATAGATCTTTAGCATCCCAAAGTATGTCGATTTCATCACGACTAAGCATTAAAATATTGGACCGAATAAATGCTGTGTTGAACATGGCACGGTACATCATTTTTTCCCGAGCCAGATCATTGTGTAAGCTGATACACTCTAGAACAATGTCACCTTGAACTCGGCAATTGATATCAATTTTAATCAGTTCACATTCTGCCTGCAACAAGTTATATGATGCATTAGCTTTATAATATAAAGACTAGAGACACGGAAATACATGTATGAGGTATTCAGATTAACACATCACAAAAGATGACATTTATGGCTATGCGTATTAGAAAAAATGATTTTGTAGACTAAACATGCAATTTCTTCACATTATCTTCTTTGTGCATAAGTTCTTCTGAGTTCAAGGATTTATGAATAGCTGTCACATTGAACTAGTGGCCCGTGCATGTGAGAATATATTTGTTAAAAGAACACAAATCCTCACATTGTGTTCTAAGTAGTTAATGCGGTAAAAATCCGATTTCAGTCAAGGACCGATATTTCAGATATCGGTTATCGCGGTGGGATATCGGTAATTTTAATATCATGTAGAATTTATATATGTAGCAATTTAACACTAACAATTCAGTATAGTTTCCTACAATTAACAAATTAACCTTTTGCAACTTGCAATAAGTGCTTCCGTAGTGGGGCGCTTTCCCCGTTCATCGCGCCGCCAAAACGCCGGCAACACGAAAACGTGGGGCGCTATCAAGGAGAAATGGGGGAGTGGCGCGAGATTTTTAGCGGCGTGATGGTGAAGGATTTTGAAAAATGGACCAATCACAAACAAGCAAGGTTTTTTTAATTAATTAATAAACTTGAAAATTAATAATTAGGTAATGATGGGTAGGGGCTTTATGACTACGGGCTCTAGTGATATAACGCCCCATAAAGCCCCTGTGTGACGTGGCACGACACGTGTCGCATAACGCCCCACAAAGGGCTTTATGACTACGGATGGCCTAACAATTGTAGCAAGTAGGTTAACCAATTGGGGTGTCCCAGTTGGCCAGTCCCACCTCTACTCTTCACAGAGACCCGGGTTCGAGTCCAGGCAGGGGGTATTCTGCCACCTTCTTCCCAGAGGGAAACGGACTCAGCTCGGGATGGGGTATTAACCGCCAGGCAGCATTGGGACGTTGCTAGCTTGTGGAGTGGGATCACTCCAGCGGCCGGGAGGTCCGTGCAATAACCCCCCCCCCCAACAATTAAGACTTAAAACACTAATAGCAGCAATAAGAAGAAAGAGGAATGGTAGAACTAAGAAGAAGGGTACTGATTCGGGAAAATCGGTGATATAACGGTCAATATCGCCGATAATATCGGTATCGATATTTGACACCGAAATTTTACATGGGGACCAATAACCGATATATCGGTGATATATAACCGATTCAACTGCATAGGTTGTGTTATTACCATATGAATTGTTTGTTCTTGCAACTTTGACCACTCAAAGACAAACCACACTTTTGCTTGGAAGATTGATAAACGCTTCTCTACCCAAAGTCAACATTGTGTACGCACTTATGTCATGCACAAATCTAAGGCAGTTAAATTTATAGGACCATTTATTATAATAAACTCCATTTAGAACATCATTAAAATATGCTAAATCCATAAGAGGTAATGGAAGTATAATGGATTCAGATGATGAGATACAAACAAATAAAGATGAATATCAAGACGAACAATAGGATAGCAAACATAAAAATACCTAATTATGGTATAGAATAGATACAACAAATATCTTGCCTGTTTGTGGTATCGGACGTTCTTGCTCTTTTTGGGGGTTGAAAACAGAAGTTTGGAAGTTTTATCGCCAGAAGAGACGGGATCACGACCATAAATCCTGAAAATAGGGCAGCAACCACCGTTTCCATCAAAATCAGGAATCGCGCGGATTATCACACAGTCCAAAATTAGTGCCCGGTCCGATGGAGGCCATTCTGAAGCCACATTTCGTCGTGATACATATTGTAAATACCTTAACTGAGAAGGTAAAGGATTTAAAGGTGACAAAAACTGCAACAATTCATGAGGAGCTTGCTTATAAACCATATCCAACGTCTTGTATTCCCCAGTGTAATGTTTTCTGTAAATCAAGAGTGCAGCCAACATGTAAGCTAAAACGGGCCAACCGCCCCGCTCGCAGTGCATCAGGAGAATATTTTGTTGCCCGAGTGAAAGCCAGCTTTCGCTAGATCGTAGAAAATGGTGGATAACCTCCATAGGGAGTAACGGACAACCTTCGTATTGTCTAGGGTAGTCCATAATGGTTAAGTCGTAATCTGACAACGCCGATGCAATTTGGCTTGATTCTTTCTCACCAAAATTAAAAATCAAGATGGAAGCGTCGGGGTAATGGTCCTTAAGCCGAGTAATCGTATTTACCACGTAATTTTTATAATCTTCTTGTTCCCAAGCATCGGTAGTGAGACAGCAGTCGAAAACTAAATACACATCAAACACATGAAACAATAGGTTATTAATAAACATTTCAAGAAATAACGTATTAAGTGGCGTCTGTATTACAAGAAGGGTAAATTAAGAACAAGTACCCTCCCTACACCAAGACGCTGTATCATATATTCATATTCTTGTATTGTTTATAGGAACCCTGATAACACTCTTGTCATAATGTAAATCTCAAGTCTAGAGGGTAATGGTTGTAGTATGTAATTATGTATACATCTAACACCTCATCCCTAACTTAACTGAACACGCATTGCTAGCCCACACGAATATGAAACATCGGGTTGTTAACAAAATATAATTGCATCCAGTAAACATTTCAACAAATAACGTATTAAATGCCATCGGTATTACAATAAAAGTAAATTACGAACAAGTTCCCTCTCTACACCGCAATGCTATATCACGTATTCATATCCTTATTTTTAGAACCCTAATAACATTCTACCATAATGTACATATCAAATCTACGGGGCTGACGGCTGTAGTATGTATACATCTAACACCTCATCTCTAACTTAACCAAACACACATTGCTAGCTAGCAACCAGTGTATATCTAAGACTCTTTTAAGTTGTTAAACACTTAAACAAATAGACACAATCAATTGGTCAAAATGTATCAAACATTTCATATTTCCAGTGTTTGATCTTAAAATCACACAAAGCTTACGCACACCTATCAACACTTAACAATTCCAGCTGAAACATTCAAACATCTACTTGTGACCTAATTATACTATCCGAATGAATCAAAGTCAAACCGTGCAATCAGCAGTCATAAAACAGTCATAAAACTCTATACGGAACTACAAACGTACTGAATCACTCTACAACAACAACTAATTACATGATTTGCATCAACGAATACGTATCAATTACGAAATAAACTACCGTAAACTCGTTCTGAGATCTCAACAAGTCCATCAGGCGGTTGCTTGTAGAACAGCTTCCGTAACAATGCCATAAGAGCTAATCAACGGTTCCGAAACCCTAGAAAACGGTGAAACTGTCGGTTAAATCTGGTAACCGTTTGTTATGAGGTTGAGGATTAAGAAGGTAAATCTATGGCGGTTGAATTAGTTTCAAAGTGATGATTTATTGATTGAACAATTGTTGTGATTTGAGCCTTGAAAGTGAAGGAAAGGTGGAAGTTATCTCTGTTGGAAGCAGCAGGTTAAGGAAGGAGAGTTACAGTTACACGTCAGCTGACAACGTGTTGTTTGACAGGAAGAAGACTGAGACTGTTCCGGACGCTGGTCCTACGCACGTCCTGATCCAAAAAGCCCACATGTAAAACGTCGGTCCTAAATGGGCCTAGCATCAAAGTTCATGTGGCTTGGGCCGTCAAAACCAGGCCCAATTGGCTGAGTTCTTTTAAAAACGAAATTAGTATTAGTACTCTCACGTTCTGATAGGCGTAGAAGCGTGAAAGACACTAACGTTGAAACTTCAAGGCATACGTAGCTTTATATAAGAAAAACAAAACTTGGACGTCGAAACTGTCGCAAACCCGTTCCTTGCAGTTAGGATGTTGATAATGTTCGAAATTTTATATCTAAAAACAAAACCATTAAAAAAATAGTGTTAATAAATATAAACATGTCGCAACGGAAACATAATCAAACAGTTAGAAATATTAAGGTATTATATTTTAAACGTTGTAGAAGAAAAGAAAAAGAAACTATAATAAAATTAAAAGCTTTAATTAACTTTGATGACTTGTACGTCTTTGCTTCGATGCCTTGTACATCATGACGCACAACTCCGTTTTAATGTCGTTTATACTAAAACGTAGATAAAAATAAGCCCGTGATAACGGTGTCAAGATTTTATAAAACATTAAATTTTAAAAGTTATAAGATAAAAAAAATGTGAATGGACAAAAGAAATAGTATAGGATTTAAAGTTTAGATTTACCAAAAAAAAAAAAAGATGGGTGCTTCAATAGTTTTATTGTGTGGATTAAATAAGGTAAAAAGTAAACTCACAACTTTTACACCTACGGTGACCTACCGATATTCATAAATAAAGTACATACAAATTATTATTAATCATATTAGTGGTTTTTCACCTGCGCGTTACAGCGGAGATGACGACTGAAATGCAGTTGTAAACAAATATGGGGGCAAGGTAAATAGTAACGCAAACAACTAGTTGTGTAATAGTTTTATTCGAGTTCTTGTTTTGCTTTATAACATGTATACAGCTCAACAATTGCAACCAGTAGTTCCGACTAGGTTTGACGAATACTTGCAACCTTCTCAGTCAATTTCGTTATTTTTTCGTTGATCGTAGTCGATGACTTCGTCTACCATTTTTTGTAGGCACCGAAGGAGTTGCATTTCGCTTACATTTGACATTCTCTGCACCAAATATATACAGAAAAAAAAAATTAAAATACAGTTTACAAAAGAATTGATGTTTTGAGTTCAACCTAACATGAGACTCATAAAAGGTAGGCAATTGTGTAAAAGCATAAGGCGTAGAAAAAGGTGATTATTTTGTATGAAGCCATAAACGTTGTTTATGTCACTCCACGTTAAGCTTAAAAAATAAGAAAATAAAGCGTTATAACATGTGTTTCTCTATGGCCCTGAACAAAATCCCATAAAACACGTCACAAAGCCGTTAGCGTTAACGACGTTTGATTGTTGTTCAAATCATTGAATCTTTAATGTATAGTATAATTACTAACATATAACATACAACAAACAACTTTTGAAAATGCAAATAGTCCAACACCAAAACGTGTCATCAAGGATACTCGGTTCCACACAATAAAAACACACAAAGGAGTTGTACATTAGCAAGTTATGCGAAAAGCTGAGCCATGTTTCACATCCCAAGTTTCCAAATATAGATTGCAAGCGTTAATCGCATCAACAACGATTAACCAAACCAATTTTGACACAGAGTAAGCATACGTTCGGACTCAAAATCAAGGAGGCAATATATATGGTTGCTTGTGTAAAGCTATCTCAATTGCCAATTCGAGACACTCATCATCATTGCCGATTATCACTTAGATTAGATGCAACGAAGGGAACTCACATGCTCATATACACATCATTACCTCGTATAGTAAATTAACAAAGTTGTTAAGAGTTGAGCCTCAGACAACCATCATATACTCAAAGTCAACAATGCATTATAGGTTACAAAATTTCAAAGTTACTGATCTAAAACCTATATGAAAACCCGTCAAAGGAAACACCAAAACCCCAATAACCTTAGGTTTACAAACATAACCATCATAGTTCGAAAAGTCCAATCAAAGCATTTGATCGATCATCTCATGTGCACACTTTCTGAGCTAACTCATGTTTGAAATTAAAGGCTCAAACGACCATCATTGCCTCATGGTATTTTTGAAAAATCAAATAAGATGTAATTCATAAGCAAGAGATTAAAAAACCCAAAACAAAAATGTGGTAAGAAATGAACAAATTCCACCTTGAAAACCCAGATCCGGAAACCTTAAGTGAACAAACATCCCCGTCTTAGTTCATATCGGGGAAACCTTATGTGGACAAACATCACCATCATCGGCTCATAACGATACAAACCAGCATTCAAGTCGTAGACATAGATAAACACAACAACGATGTACGAATTAACTGGTTCGTTCGGAGAAATAAAGAAAACCACAAACTGACCATAACCAGCAAAAAAACGAAGTGAAAGCGAGAATGACAAAGGGTTTTAAAAGCCCCTTTAACATCCACGTTGTTCATGCGACAAAAAGGAAACAACACAGAGAACAGAATGAGAGAGAGAGAGGGAGAGAGAGAGATAACGACAAAGCATTTTAAAAACCCTTTTGATACCCATAAAATACGTGGGTTTAAAAACGCGTGGAAACAACTAAAGAAAAACATGTATGTAAATACTATCGAAAACTGATGATATCATTATCTGACCGGGGATGATTTATATTTAATTTAATATGACAATTACCGTTTAATAATATAAGTCGTAAGACTATTCCCGTAGATACTCTAACTCTCTAGGACTAGAGGGTGTGGGATGGAGCCCCTTGGGGGTTATAAAGGACGCCTCAACGCCACCTAGACGCCACATCAACCAGGGAGCTTTATAACCCCCCCCCCCCTTTAATTTACAGAGTGTGGGATGAAGCCCCGTCATCATTACCTAATTATTTTTTATTTTTACATTTTACTTTTTTAAATTAAATGGCCATTTTGTATAACTAGAAAATAAAAAAAAAACATAATTTCATCCTAAAAAAAATAAAAAAAACATCACAAAGTCACTAAAAAAAAATAAGAAGGTACTAGAAAAAAAACTACATATATTTCGCCCTAATTTGATTCTTGCGAGCCTCCATAATGCGTTGATCCGTCTCCGTTAGATGTGAGAAATCTTTCGCTAGAAAATCCAAGTCTTTCTGAATTAGTTTCTCCATCTTCATTTCTTGGTCCTTTTCCCTGATCGAGATCATTTTGTTGAGACTTGTATGGAACTCGCCCAACTTTGATGGCTCATCCGATGACGTTGAAGTACCATTTCCTCGTGTCGCTGCCTTACTTTTATCCCGACCCCTTGGTCGAGTCAGCTCCTCTGGTTGTTCGAACTCCTCATCATCGTCGTTAAGATTAATTGTCGTACGAGCATCGGACCCGGATGGTTCCGTTGTGGTTGTTTGTAACAACTGTCACTAAAATCAATAATTAGGACGATAATTAGTCAATAAGAAAACCCTAATTGAGACACCCAAGTAATTCTGCATTAGCCCTAAAATTTTCAGAACAATCGGAATCAGGATCAGGGCCCCTAAAACTCGAGGGGGGCAAACCCTAGTTTAATAATTATCTAAATTAAACGTTGCAAAGTTCTGATTGGCTGAAATTTTGAATCACCCAAGTTATACCCGAGCCTAGGCAGCCTATGAATTAGACTGCTTAGCTTACGGACCGCAAGGGAAAGGGCTTACGGTCCGTAAGCATGTCCCAAAAATCACTATAAATAGCCGACCTTGGGACTTGAACTGAAAAATGAAAACGACGTAAAGTTGCTGTCTGTACGTCGAGTTAAGGCTGTAATACTACAATAAACACACACACGATCACGAGGTGCTGCCGCAATCAGGGTAATAACTCGATCGCTATTATGATTCAACGTCCGATCGATTATAACTATCCAACGATTGTCTGAGTGCTGCTCAAATTGAGCTGATACTTTGTTATTCATTGTGATTTCGACTTGAATGTTTGAGTGCTGTTCGAATTCGGACTATGCTCTGTCATTCGTTGTGAATCCATTGAATTATTAAGTATTGCACTTATTAATTGTTGTGAGGGTTTAATCTCGTGAATTGACGTAACTGCTGAATTAGTTACTAACCCGTTTGTGTGTACATTGTTAATTAAATTAGGTTAATCACAGGCAAATCAGTAAGGCTTAAACTCTGCTCGTAAAATCTGCAATGTGAGTCATTCTCTTTTTATCAACTGTTTTACAAAACTCCAAATTATTTTCAAAGTTATAATTACAGGGATTAAGTCTTTGTAATCACCATATTACAGCCGATATGTGGGGTTTTGTATACATTACTTGATAATCTTACCATTGGGGCAGCCATTGGGTGATATGACCATAATCACAGACACCATTGGACAGGCGGGCCAATGGGTCGAGTGGTAAAGTACCGTGGGTAGTTGGTTGATAATCAGAAACATTGTAATCTCTCTTAATTCTGTGAATTATAACTAATGTGTCGTTTTAGTAAAATGAATGATTCACTCAGTATTTCCCTGCTGACAAAACCTTTTTCAAACATGTTTCAGGTGATATGTTGTGAGCAAAGAAAGAGAAGTGTCGTGACGCACTCCCAGCTTAGAAAAGTGGCTCAGTGTAAATAAATAAAAGAAACATGTTTTGAAAAATAAAGATTTCCCTGGGAAATCACATTATTGTAAATTACGGGAATTTATCCCTAAAGTTATAAAACGGGCAGTTTAAATTATTGAACGATCCTGTTTTACAAGACTTCCGCTGTCGCCTAAAATTTAAATACCGCAGGATTTCTATCCCGCGGCTCCTGAAACGGGTAAAACCGGGTCGGGGGCCGTGACAGAAATAAGGTGGTATCAGAGCCACTATTTTAAGCTTACTGATTAAGCTCACTGTTCTAATTGATTTAAGCCTATTGAAAAACAATTAGGAAAATTTTATTTGTCATTCTGTGAATATATGTGCATTAACTTATTAATTGTTGAAATTACAGTATGGGTAAACAAAAGATTTCTGCTATCTACCGCAAATTAGATAGTACACCTAAAGAAAAGGGAACTTCTTCTTCCAAATATTCCTCAGATATAGAAGAAGGAATCTTTGTCCGTAAGGCAAATTATGAAAACCCACTTACCCCGGAGAAAAGGAATTTGATTATTAGGAAGAGTCAAGAGAAAAAAGAAACCCCAAACCAAGAGAGTGAGGTTTAACCCGGAGATTCAGAAATTAGCAATAATCCACCAGGGGAAAATAACCTAGATGAAAAATGGGCAAATCTGTATCTGCTCGCTACCGTAGCAAAAAATGCAAATCTTTAAACTCTAAATCTAGAAATAAGTACTTCCCAGTAAATAAATAAATAAATCTGAGTGTGTTCTGTTTACTGTTATGTTGTACAAATTGGTGTGCAATAAAAATGTTTATTTGTTAAACTTTGTTCCAAAGTTTTAACTTAACATTTTGTGCATTTTTGCATATATATGCTACACAGCATGAGTGAGCTATCCGAGGCGTTTCAGAACCTCAACCTCTATCCTGTGCCAATTGAAGTCTCCCACAACTTCACTGGTTACATTGCTGACATAGAGGAACCTCTGGAATTCCAAGCTCCACCGCTGGAAAAAGCAAAACCTAAAAAGATGAGAAGATATGTAGGGTGGAGAAAAGTGCGTAGAAGGAAACCCGCAACTAGGAGACTCCCTAAAATAGAAAATCCTGTAAGTGTGAGCAAGGGAAAGGAAATAGAAACCGGAGAAAGTTCCAAACCAGCAGGAACAGAAATAGGGATAGACCTAAAGCAAAAGGGAATAGAGATCGGAGAAAGCTCTAAACAGCCGGAGGAGATCACATTCCATGATGAAATAGACCGTCTACTGGCCAATTGTGATGTCATAGAGCCTGTCAACAATAATCTCTTCTCTTATCCTGCTACAGCCCAACTCCCAATAAACCTAGAACCAGTGATTCCAGACCCACTAGTCCACACACGACCATTAGGCCAAATGGAAGAATGGTGGACCAATGACTGGCAATTCCAAAATATAGTCAATAGTCCCTATAGTTTTCTCCCACAGTTTGATCCAGAACCTATCCCTAATCCGCCAATGAGCTATGAAAATTTAGTTGAACTGCATCAGTTTGGTGAAGAACTGATAGGCACTGGGAATAGGATCAGGGAAATTGGGGAGCAGATTTCCTGGAAATATGACGAAAGGGAACGTCACTATTGAACTGCCAGTTGATCCAAGAATAGTGGGAAGGGTTTGGAAAAGTTTGTTTGTATTATAACTAATACAGTAAAACTAACGCTGTAAAATGGGCAATAAAACAATGTAAGATAAACAGTGTGTATTGAAGCAGGTATAATATATAAAACAAAACAGAAGTCGAGGCATCGACAATTTTGGTTATATTTGTATGTTATAATAATCTATGTGTTTATCTGTGCTGATTTTGTTACCAATAATTAGATACTAATAATTCCTATCAATATAAATTAGCAGATGGAAAACGCTAGTAATGAACCAGTTAATGAAGAGAATCAATCTGAGCAAAATCAGGAAAACCAATACATGACTAGACAAGATACTGAAAATATCATTACTCAAGGGATAGCCAATGTTATTCCAGAAATTATGGCTGCTGCTAGGAAACCTGTTGAATCACAACAAATCATTCCTAGTAAACGCATTCCGGAAGATAACGGCAGTAATAGCATAAATGGAGGCGGCAATCATGACACTCATGATCCGCAACAGGCCCCACTCCCTAAGAAAAGGAAAGCTGCAACGCCTGGTTGCACTTACAAAGAATTTCTTGCCTGTAAACCAGCAGAATTTGCAGGTAATGAAGGGGCAACTGCAACACTGCGTTGGTTAGAGAAAACCGAAGCCGTAATTGCAATAAGTAAATGTGCTGAAGAAGATCAAGTGATGTATGCGTCAAACTTGTTCAAAGAAGAGGCGCTAGAATGGTGGAACACAGTGCTACAAGCAAAAGGAAGAAGAGTGGCCTATGCGATGAATTGGGACGAATTTAAGAGTCTTGTCGAAAGAAAATTCTGTCCCAAATACGAAAAGGAACAAATGGCAAACAAGTTCCTGAGTCATTGTATGATAGGCGTCGACTGTCGAGGATGATTTGGGGATTAATCGGAGAAATCCGTAACATCGTTAAAGCTGCAAGACCACGCACTATTGACGATGTTGTAGAATTAGCTAATACCTTAACCGATGAACTGGTGCGCACAAGAGAAGAAGATCGAAAGAAGGAATTGGCTCAGAAGATTACCCAGGGATTTCGTACGGGTAATAATAACCGCTTTAAAAGAAGAGGAATAGGGCAATCCTCAACCCCGCCATTCTGCAGAAATTGCAAGAGAAAGTATTTTGGAAGATGCAATATAACCTGCAATTTTTGCAAATCAGTAGGACATAGTGAAGATAACTGCAAAAAGAAAGCCATAGTCTGCTATAACTGTGGAGAAACCGGACATTATAAAACAGAACGCCCTAAATGGATTAAAGCCGCAGATAATAAAGGCAAGCAAGCTGGAGGGGCAACTAAGAAGAATGCTCGTGCATTCCAACTGACCACTCAAGAAGCCGAACTTATTCCAGACGTGATAGCGGGTACGTTCTTAGTACATAACGTCTATGCAAAAGTATTATTTGACTCTGGTGCAAACCAAAGTTTCATCAATACTTCATTCTGCCAAGCTCTTAACTTACCCTTAGGCAAATTTTTACAGTCGAAACGGCAGATGGAAATTCTGTCAACATAGACAAAGTATTGCAAGAAGGAAAGATAGAACTGTTAGGCCATAAGTTTTCTGCAAACCTATTACCTATGAATCTAGCCGAATTTGATGTAGTATTAGGAATGGATTTGTTAGTCGCCAACCATGCTCGAATCCTGTGTGATAAGAATTCCGTAGAAATCCGTACCCCCACATGAGAAGTAATCTTAATTACAGGAGATAGACCTCGAAAGCCACTGAAGTTCATTTCAGTAATGAAATTGGCTAGTTATTCAAGGAAACAAGAAATGGTGTATATGATTTCTGTAATCATTAACACTAAAAGTAAGGAAATTCATGACATCCCTATAGTTTCAGAATACCCAGATGTCTTTCCAGAAGAATTACTTGGGCACCGGATAGGGAAGTAGAATTTAGAATTCATCTAATTCCAGGTACTACACCAATAGCTAAGGCACCTTATCGATTAGCACCTACTGAAATGCTAGAATTGAAAAAGCAGTTAGATGAATTACTAAGCAAAGGATTTGTACAACCTAGTTCATCCCCTTGGGGTGCACCAGTGTTGTTTGTGAAAAAGAAAGATGAGTCGATGAGAATGTGTATCGATTATAGGGAATTGAATAAGGTTACAATTAAGAATAGATACCCACTACTAGGATTGATGATCTTTTTGATCAATTACAAGGAGCTAGGTATTTCTCTAAAATAGACTTAAGATCCGGATACCACCAGTTGAAAGTACAAGAGGAGGGGATACCTAAAACTGCTTTCAGAACTAGGTATGGTCATTATGAGTTTACAGTCATGCCCTTTGGATTAACAAATGCTCCAGCAGCATTTATGGACATGATGAATAGAATCTGTAAACCATACTTGGATAAATTCGTAATCGTGTTCATTGACGATATACTCATTTATTCCAAAAATCAGGAAGAACATTGTGGGCACCTGCATGCACTCTTAACCTTGTTAAGAAAGGAAAAGCTTTATGCCAAACTCTCGAAGTGTGAATTCTGGCTGCAGGAAGTACAATTTTTAGGTCATATGGTGAATCACGAAGGAATTCACGTAGATCCTGCTAAAATAGAAGCAATCACCAATTGGAAGGTTCCACAAACGGCTATCGAAGTTAGAAGTTTTCTAGGATTAGCTGGATACTATAGACGATTTATTAAATATTTCTCTAAAATAGTTGTACCTTTGACCAAGCTAACCTGTAAGGCAGTTAAGTTCGAATGGGGACCTAGACAAGAGGAAGCTTTTAAGATTCTAAAGCACAAATTGACGAATGCTCCAATCTTAGCTTTACCCGAAGGAACAGAAGACTTTGAAGCATGGTTGTAAAACAAGGTTTCCAAGGCCGAGTACTCCCCGAGTAGTCGCTACAAGGTAGGTTGCCGAGACGACTTTCTTCGACTCCGCCTAATTACTCGGAGTCGGTCAACCTCGGTCAGAATTGGATCTAGTAGGTCAACTCGGGCCTAGTTTGACTTAAGTAATAATAAAGAGTTAACTGCCATTTTCGTCCCTGTGGTTTGGTCACTTTGGCCATTTCAGTCCATTTTTCAAAAATGCGCCATTTTCCTCCCCGACGTTCTGGAAAGGTGCCATTTCAGTCCAAAAATCATAACCCAGTTAAGTCAGTTAGTAAATAAGGACTGATTGTGTAAATTTGTAACATAAAGGACTGATTGTGTAAATTTGTAACACCACCACCACTAGCCCTGCCACCACCACCACTCCGCTGCCACCACCACCACCACCGCCACCACAGCCACCACCGCCACCACAGCCACTGCCACCACCGCCGCCACCACAGCCACACTGCCACCACAGCCACTGCCACCACCGCTACCACCGCAACTACAGCCACTGTTATCATCATCATCGATCATCATCGACCTTCATCATCATCATCGCGATCTTCATCATCATCAGACCTTTATCACCAATTCTCCTCTTAATCGTTTTATACATTTTCTGAAACGTTTACGTGCAAAACGAAATGGGAATTTGGATTAGTTTTAGTGATGCAGTGGGTGTTGAATACGTTTTGATGATGCTAAGGTATTGAATATTGATAACAGCAATATTATGCCGTCGGTTCGGCGTTTTTCCAGAGTCGATACTTTCGAGCTGAAGGTTCAGATCGAAAAGAGGCTCGGTTCACAAAAGGCTGAGAAGTACTTCAATCTAGTCATCAGGTATTTAAATCTTAAGCTCGGGAAATCAGAGTTTGATAAGCTTTGTATCGGTTTAATAGGTCGGGAAAATGTTCGTCTTCACAATGAACTGATCATAGCTATTGTGAAAAATGCTGCTCTTTCGAAAATACCTCCTCAAAAACGTGCGAAGAGTGATGGTCCTTTGCCTTTAAAGGTCCCTAACGGGACCCATCCGGTGACTGATCTACAGTCTCTATGTGTGTTTCCTCGGTCCCCTAGAAAAGTACGAACACCAAATCTTCGTGAAAGCAAGTTTAAAGACCAAACGGTTCCTTTTCCCCAACATTTGGTAACGACAAAAGTTCAACAACAACAACAAAGTGCTACTGAGTTGTTTTCTTTAGGTAGCAAACCGCCACTTGAAGTTAATTCAGTTGAAGACGGGGAAGAAGTTGAGCAGGATGCAATAAGTCCAGGTGTTTATAGTAGAAACCCTGTTAGTGCGCCATTTGGCATCACCATCCACTCACAAGAACAACGAAAATTATGCATTAATGGTCTAGATTCTGCATACTGTACTGAGACTTGCCATTACAGTGGTCATTTGCCTGCTGCAAATTCTTTAAAGAACAGGTTGAACCACAATTTGCGAGTTGAAGGTTTAGATATCTCTAGGGATTGTGTTAACTTATTGAATAACGGGTTGGACTGTTTTTTAAAAAGTGTTCTAAAACCGAGTCTGGAGTTAGCCCGCTCAAGATCTTCACAAAGGTGGTGGCGGTGGTGGCAGTGGCTGTGGTGGCAGTGTAGCTGTGGTGGCGGTGTGGCTGTGGTGGCGGTGGTGGTGGTGGTGGCAGTGGCTGTGGTGGCGGTGGTAGTGGTGGTGGTGGTGGCAGCGGAGTGGTGGTGGTGGCAGGGCTAGTGGTGGTGGTGTTACAAATTTACACAATCAGTCCTTTATGTTACAAATTTACACAATCAGTCCTTATTTACTAACTGACTTAACTGGGTTATGATTTTTGGACTGAAATGGCACCTTTCCAGAACGTCGGGGAGGAAAATGGCGCATTTTTGAAAAATGGACTGAAATGGCCAAAGTGACCAAACCACAGGGACGAAAATGGCAGTTAACTCAATAATAAAACATAATTTCTATGCCTATCATATTAAAGAATTAATATCATTTTCACATATTTTGTTATAAATATTAGTAAATTTATGCTATTTGACATATATTGAATCTCCAAAAAGTAATTTCTTTACAATTTAGCATGTCCGAGTACTCCCCGAGTACTCTCCGCCTAGACCGACTACTCTCAACTCCCCGGTCGACCGACTAGGGAGCGCCTAACGACTTTTGCAACCATGATTACCACCAAAGTCAATTACACATGCTCGGAGCATGTCTTCCATTGTTTGTATCGTCCTTTCACTTTGTCCGTCCGTTTGAAGATGATATGCGGTACTTAAATTGAGTCGAGTTCCCATTGCCTCCTGGAAACTTGTCCAGAAACGGGAAGTGAAACGACTATCTCTATCCGTTACGATGGAGAGTGGGACTCCATGTAAGGATACTACTTCATCTACATACAACTTGGCTAACCTTTCCATGCTAAAGGTTTCCTTTATTGGTAGAAAATGAGGTGATTTGGTTAATCGATCCACAATTACCCAAATAGCATTATTACCTTTTCTGGTTTTGGGTAACTTAGTAACAAAGTCCATTGTTATGAGTTCCCATTTCCATATAGGCATTTCTAATTGTTGTAGTAGTCCTGAAGGTTTCTGGTGTTCTGCCTTAACTTGTGAACAAGTAAGACACTTGGTTACATATTCAGCTATGTCCTTTTTCATTTCTATCCACCAGAAATTATTTCTTAAATCTTGGTACATTTTATTGTTTCCTGGATGTACAATATATCTAGATTTGTGAGCTTCTTCTAAAATTTTATTTCTTAATTCTCCCTGCTTAGGTACCCAAATTCGTTTCTTGTGGAATCTCCATATTCCATCCTTTCCTGGTTCTAGTTCCTTTAGGTAACCTTTCATTCCTTCGGCATCCTCCTTGATTGCCGTTTCCTGAATGTTCTTCAATTGTTCCATTAAATCTAATTGTAGATTTAACCTAAGAGCACGGACTCGCTTTTGCTTTTCATGATACTTACGACTTAAGGCATCTGCGACTACGTTTGCCTTTCCTTTGTGATATTGAATATCACATTCGTAATCGCTTAGGATTTCCATCCATCTTCTTTGCCTCATATTTAACTCTTTTTGCCCAACTATATACCTTAAACTTTTATGATCTGTATAGATAGTAAACTTACTTCCGTACAGATAATGTCTCCAAATTTTAAGGGCAAAAATTATGGCTCCTAACTCTAGGTCATGAGTTGTATAATTTTCTTCGTGCTTTTTCAATTGCCTAGAGGCATACGCAATTACCTTCTTGCGTTGCATCAATACACACCCGTATCCTAATTTTGAAGCATCACAGTATACTTCAAAGCATGGTTGCAAAAGTCGTTAGGCGCTCCCTAGTCGGTCGACCGGGGAGTTGAGAGTAGTCGGTCTAGGCGGAGAGTACTCGGGGAGTACTCGGACATGCTAAATTGTAAAGAAATTACTTTTTGGAGATTCAATATATGTCAAATAGCATAAATTTACTAATATTTATAACAAAATATGTGAAAATGATATTAATTCTTTAATATGATAGGCATAGAAATTATGTTTTATTATTGAGTTAACTGCCATTTTCGTCCCTGTGGTTTGGTCACTTTGGCCATTTCAGTCCATTTTTCAAAAATGCGCCATTTTCCTCCCCGACGTTCTGGAAAGGTGCCATTTCAGTCCAAAAATCATAACCCAGTTAAGTCAGTTAGTAAATAAGGACTGATTGTGTAAATTTGTAACATAAAGGACTGATTGTGTAAATTTGTAACACCACCACCACTAGCCCTGCCACCACCACCACTCCGCTGCCACCACCACCACCACTACCACCGCCACCACAGCCACTGCCACCACCACCACCACCGCCACCACAGCCACACCGCCACCACAGCTACACTGCCACCACAGCCACTGCCACCACCGCCACCACCTTTGTGAAGATCTTGAGCGGGCTAACTCCAGACTCGGTTTTAGAACACTTTTTAAAAAACAGTCCAACCCGTTATTCAATAAGTTAACACAATCCCTAGAGATATCTAAACCTTCAACTCGCAAATTGTGGTTCAACCTGTTCTTTAAAGAATTTGCAGCAGGCAAATGACCACTGTAATGGCAAGTCTCAGTACAGTATGCAGAATCTAGACCATTAATGCATAATTTTCGTTGTTCTTGTGAGTGGATGGTGATGCCAAATGGCGCACTAACAGGGTTTCTACTATAAACACCTGGACTTATTGCATCCTGCTCAACTTCTTCCCCGTCTTCAACTGAATTAACTTCAAGTGGCGGTTTGCTACCTAAAGAAAACAACTCAGTAGCACTTTGTTGTTGTTGTTGAACTTTTGTCGTTACCAAATGTTGGGGAAAAGGAACCGTTTGGTCTTTAAACTTGCTTTCACGAAGATTTGGTGTTCGTACTTTTCTAGGGGACCGAGGAAACACACATAGAGACTGTAGATCAGTCACCGGATGGGTCCCGTTAGGGACCTTTAAAGGCAAAGGACCATCACTCTTCGCACGTTTTTGAGGAGGTATTTTCGAAAGAGCAGCATTTTTCACAATAGCTATGATCAGTTCATTGTGAAGACGAACATTTTCCCGACCCATTAAACCGATACAAAGCTTATCAAACTCTGATTTCCCGAGCTTAAGATTTAAATACCTGATGACTAGATTGAAGTACTTCTCAGCCTTTTGTGAACCGAGCCTCTTTTCGATCTGAACCTTCAGCTCGAAAGTATCGACTCTGGAAAAACGCCGAACCGACGGCATAATATTGCTGTTATCAATATTCAATACCTTAGCATCATCAAAACGTATTCAACACCCACTGCATCACTAAAACTAATCCAAATTCCCATTTCGTTTTGCACGTAAACGTTTCAGAAAATGTATAAAACGATTAAGAGGAGAATTGGTGATAAAGGTCTGATGATGATGAAGATCGCGATGATGATGATGAAGGTCGATGATGATCGATGATGATGATAACAGTGGCTGTAGTTGCGGTGGTAGCGGTGGTGGCAGTGGCTGTGGTGGCAGTGTGGCTGTGGTGGCGGCGGTGGTGGCAGTGGCTGTGGTGGCGGTGGTGGCTGTGGTGGCGGTGGTGGTGGTGGTGGCAGCGGAGTGGTGGTGGTGGCAGGGCTAGTGGTGGTGGTGTTACAAATTTACACAATCAGTCCTTTATGTTACAAATTTACACAATCAGTCCTTATTTACTAACTGACTTAACTGGGTTATGATTTTTGGACTGAAATGGCACCTTTCCAGAACGTCGGGGAGGAAAATGGCGCATTTTTGAAAAATGGACTGAAATGGCCAAAGTGACCAAACCACAGGGACGAAAATGGCAGTTAACTCTTTATTATTACTTAAGTCAAACTAGGCCCGAGTTGACCTACTAGATCCAATTCTGACCGAGGTTGACCGACTCCGAGTAATTAGGCGGAGTCGAAGAAAGTCGCCTCGGCAACCTACCTTGTAGCGACTACTCGGGGAGTACTCGGCCTTGGAAACCTTGTTTTACAACCATGGTGGTAATTGGGATAGCCATTTGCCATTAATTGAATTCTCCTATAACAATAGTTAGCATTCGAGCATCGAAGCTGCTCCATTCGAAGCACTATATGGACGCAAGTGCAGAACTCCCGTTTGTTGGGCAGAAATAGGAGAAAGTCAATTATCAGGTCCCGAAATCGTACAAGAAACCACTGACAAAATAACACAAATTAAGGAAAGATTGAAGACAGCTAGAGATCGTCAGAAGAGCTATGCAGACAATCGCCGCAAGCCACTAGAATTTCAGGTAGGAGACAAAGTACTTTTGAAAGTTTCTCCTTGGAAAAGAGTAGTACGATTTGGTAAGAAAGGAAAACTGAGTCCAAGATATGTTGGACCATTCCCAGTGATCCAACGAATAGAACGAATAGGACCAGTAGCTTATCGTTTACAACTACCAGAAGAATTAGCAGGAGTACATGATGTGTTTCATGTATCCAATCTCAAGAAATGTCTATCAGACGAATCCCTGGTAGTACCTCTTCAAGATATAGAGGTAAATGAAAAACTGAAATTCGTAGAGAAACCCCTACAAATAGAAGACCGGAAGATCAAGTTTCTCAAACACAAGCGACTCGTACTAGTGAAAGTCAAATGGGAATCCAGGAGAGGACCAGAATATACTTGGGAACTGGAATCAGAAATGAAGAGAAAATACCCTCATCTATTTCAGTAAATCTCGAGGACGAGATTTTTCTCAAGATGGGGAGGATGTAACAACTGTCACTAAAATCAATAATTAGGATGATAATTAGTCAATAAGAAAACCCTAATTGAGACACCCAAGTAATTCTGCATTAGCCCTAAAATTTTCAGAACAATCGGAATCAGGATCAGGGCCCCTAAAACTCGAGGGGGGCAAACCCTAGTTTAATAATTATCTAAATTAAACGTTGCAAAGTTCTGATTGGCTGAAATTTTGAATCACCCAAGCTATACCCGAGCCTAGGCAGCCTATGAATTAGACTGCTTAGCTTACGGACCGCAAGGGAAAGGGCTTACGGTCCGTAAGCATGTCCCAAAAATCACTATAAATAGCCGACCTTGGGACTTGAACTGAGAAATGAAAACGACGTAAAGTTGCTGTCTGTACGTCGAGTTAAGGCTGTAATACTACAATAAACACACACACAATCACGAGGTGCTGCCGCAATCAGGGTAATAACTCGATCGCTATTACGATTCAACGTCCGATCGATTATAACTATCCAACGATTGTCTGAGTGCTGCTCAAATTGAGCTGATACTTTGTTATTCATTGTGATTTCGACTTGAATGTTTGAGTGCTATTCGAATTCGGACTATGCTCTGTCATTCGTTGTGAATCCATTGAATTATTAAGTATTGCACTTATTAATTGTTGTGAGGGTTTAATCTCGTGAATTGACGTAACTGCTGAATTAGTTACTAACCCGTTTGTGTGTACATTGTTAATTAAATTAGGTTAATCACAGGCAAATCAGTAAGGCTTAAACTCTGCTCGTAAAATCTGCAATGTGAGTCATTCTCTTTTTATCAACTGTTTTACAAAACTCCAAATTATTTTCAAAGTTATAATTACAGGGATTAAGTCTTTGTAATCACCATATTACAGCCGGTATGTGGGGTTTTGTATACATTACTTGATAATCTTCACCATTGGGGCAACCATTGGGTGATATGACCATAATCACAGACACCATTGGACAGATGGGCCAATGGGTCGAGTGGTAAAGTACCGTGGGTAGTTGGTTGATAATCAGAAACATTGTAATCGCTCTTAATTTTGTGAATTATAACTAATGTGTCGTTTTAGTAAAATGAATGATTCACTCAGTATTTCCCCGCTGACAAAACCTTTTTCAAACATGTTTAAGGTGATATGTTGTGAGCAAAGAAAGAGAAGTGCCGTGACGCACTCCCAGCTTAGAAAAGTGGCTCAGTGTAAATAAATAAAAGAAACATGTTTTGAAAAATAAAGATTTCCCTGGGAAATCACATTATTGTAAATTACGGGAATTTATCCCTAAAGTTATAAAACGGGCAGTTTAAATTATTGAACGATCCTGTTTTACAAGACTTCCGCTGTCGCCTAAAATTTAAATACCGCATGATTTCTGTCTCGCGGCTCCTGAAACGGGTAAAACCGGGTCGGGGGCCGTGACAATGTTGATTTGGACCGTTTTGACCGAGGGCGGGTTGGGTCGAACGGTGGCACAAGATGCCACTTGGGAGATTTGCGAAGAAGCTCCCACGCATTTACATGCGTAAAGTGATGACCATGGTACACCCTATAATCGGAGTGGGCTTGGGTCATCACGTCCACATCGCTCGAACCGCTTTTCCTTCGAGTGTTGTTGACGAGATTAGTATGTATAAACTTTGAGAGAAGGGTATTGTATAAAAATTAGAGTATTGTATAAAAATTTGAGAGAAAGTGGGTGAATGGAGATGGAAAAATTTGAGAGAAAGTGGGTGAAATGAGATGGAAAAATGGAGAAATGGAATGGGTGTTTATAAACTTTGAATTTGAAAAACAATTTAAAAAAAAAAAGAAACCTGACTGTTCAACGGTCAAAAAGATTAAATGTGCCTCGATCTGTGTGTTGTCTTCTCGTTACCATGTTCGTGAAACAACTATAGCGCCCCAAGTTAATTAGGTGGGTGTGGGTGTATAGCGCCCAGGGCGCCATAAATGGTGACCTGGCGAGGATGGCGCCTCCCACACCCTCCGGCCTAAGTGTCTAAATCACTTGTACCTCTAAATAGATGAAAAAAAAACGTGTGTTTCAAAAGACATAAAACACACTAAGCCTATTTTATAAACAAACAGCCGATAAATTAAAAAAAGAAAATAATAATAATAAAAATAATAAATGTACATGTATAATCTCAAAACATGAAAGACAAAACAATATGGAAAAATTACATTTTTCGTCCTTTATGTTTGTATCGAATTGCAGTGGATAACCTTTAACTTCAATAATTACAGTCACAGTCCTTTATTTGGAAAACTCATTACACCTTTCGTCCTTTAGTGCTAACCAGGTTAAAAATTTAAGTTATGTCTGATCATGTGACTTGCGCATGAGGGTAGATCGGTAATTTTACTCATTTATTTAATATATATATATATATATATATATAATATACAAATGTCTCCTTCTATCAGCTAGTTCATCTCTTCAACCAACCTCACCACCACCAAATTCAGCCCCCACCACTACCATATCCCCAGCCACCACCACCGAATTGAGCCCCACCACCACCGTATCCCAGCCACCACCACCGAATTAAGCCCCACCACCACCGTATCCCAGCCACCACCACTGAATTGAGCCCCACCACCACCGTATCCCAGCCACCACCACCGAATCAAGCCCCACCACCACCAGCCGCCATATGCAACCAACCCCCCCCCCCCACCACCACCACCACCAGCCGCCGTATGCAACCAACCCCAACAAATATTAAATCATGGTAACAAAAGCCCTAAATGTTAAAACCAAGAACGTAAAACATCTCGTCTAGGATATAAATAATCAAATTAAAGACCAAAAAAATCCCTAAATTAAAGAACTTAAAAAATTCCTAAAATACAGGGAGAAAAACAGAGGAAAAACACCTCCGATCATCTAACGGCGTCCCACTATCGGCGTCCCAAACCCCTCCATCATCAACAACGGCGTCCCAAACGCCTCCATCATCAACAATCAACAATCAACAGCAACAGCCTCTAGGCAACGGCGTGTTATCCGTCAAAACACCTCCGATCATCTGCGCCGCTAGGGTTTTCAAGCTCACTCGTGAGCTCGGCCGCAAGTCCGACGGTGCTGGCCGATGAGCATGTTTTAGAGAGAGAGAGAGAGAGAGAGGGGGTGTAGTTCCGATGATGGTGGTGGTGATGTCACAGGCGGTGTTGGCGGTGTTTGTAGATCCAGAAAATCTAGGGCTCCGATCCGACGGTGGTGTGATGATTTAGAGAGAGAGAGAGAAAGTGAGTGGTGGTCGTGTAGCTCCGATGATGGTGGTGGTAATGTTACAGGCGGTGGCGAAGGCGGGGCGATGGCTGTGGTGGACTTTGGCGGTGGTTGGGTGGTGGTTTTATCTTGAGTGGACTGAAGCTGTAGTGTGTATATATATGTTAATGTTTTTGTTTTCTTTATTAATAACATAAAAAAAGTGAAATGACCATAATGCCCTCATGTGACTAGATTTAACTCAAAATTTTAACCTCGTTAGCACTAAAGGACGAAAGATGTAATGAGTTTTCCAAATAAAGGACTGTGAGTCTAATTATTGAAGTTAAAGGTTATCCACTGCAATTTGATACAAACATAAAAGACGAAAAGTGTAATTTTTCATTATAACTAGTTTTTACTATAGCCGCGTTGCGGCGAAGTGTGTTTACATGTATTTTGAAATCACTACAAGCGTGTTGCGCACGGGAACCGCTGACAAGAATAAAAAGAAAATATAGAAAAAAATTACTAAAAGATAACCAAAAGAAAATCAACCAAAAAAGTCGTACGGTAATAATGTTGTTCGTATGAAACTTGTGGTCAGAGATGAGCAAATAATACTGGGTACAGGTACCGAATTTCCCGAACCGAAAAATCTTAAGTACCAATTCGGTACGACTTTTGGCGTTCCTTGTACCGATTCGCTACCGTTTTTTACCTTCATATACAGGTACCGTAATTGGTATTTTCGGTACCAGTAACGATTCGGTATTGGTTGGCACCAAGCTCATCCCTACCCCTGAAACTAAAAAAATAAATGATTAAACGTTGAAGAAATTAAAAAAAAGTTGCACCATACCGATGTTCATACGACACCCGCGATCAGGGATAAGCGAATGGTATCGGGTAACAGTACCGAATTTCCCGAACTAAAATATTTTCAAAAACAATTCGATATCGACTATTGGTGTTTTCTGTACCAGGCTAGTGTCGGTTTTTACCTTTATGTACCAACAACCGTACTGGTATTTTCAATACCAGTACCAGTTAACAAAAACTTATCTGACTTAAAAGTAAAGAAGATAATAAAACTATTAAAAAAATCATATATATTATCATAACTTTTCCTGTTAAAAACATTGTAGTATTAATATATAAGAGAATGTAACAAACATTATATAGAAGTAAATAAAACAGTGGAAAAATGAAGCGGTGGTCACGTAAAAAAAATAGGAAAACCCGATAATTTAACACCTGTCCATCTTTTTAACTTTCTTGCAACTTTTTGTTGACTATCTTCTACCCTAAGAAAGTTGAGTACATTCTTAACTAATGAAAACTCTTGGGTTCAAAACCAAAAACAGAAAACTATACTGGCGCAAACCAACGATATGTTTTGATATATATAATAATAATATAGTGACTAGACATGTAAAGTTTACTTGGTACGTATCTAACGAACGAGGGACCGAAACGAATCCTATACAGTATCCTCCACAGGCTCAAAAGAGGGGGGTTTAGGCGTAATATAAAACCCCACTGGAATCGGCATTATACGGTCCTCTTTTGAGCGCCACACCCTCCTTTATCTGCTTCCAATGGCTTCCACACTCCCTCCTCATTCTGCAATTCTTCTCAAGGTAATACCAATTATCCCAATATCTATCATCCAATTGCTTCAATTTAGCTATATTCGCGTGTTCATTTTGGTTTAGGGTAACCTGCACAACCCAATTCATCGCCAGAGATACGTCTCCTTGTATCCAACAGGTACGAATCCCTCCTTACAGATTATTAATTTCTTTCGTTTGGAGTATTAGGGTTTTTAATTTTTTATGTTTTATTGCACTGCACATTATATGTTCCTTAAATTGCATGTGAAGTTTGTTCATATCGATTTTTCATGGATATGTTCCACCATATAAAGGTGTTCAACTTAAATTTGGATTTTTTTATTATTATACTTATTTTAATTTTAGTTTAGTATATTTTTGTATTCTACAATTTTTATATTATGATTAAACCTGGTAATTACCAAATACTCAACATAAAGATAAAATTAACATTTAAAAAAATATGTAAAAAAATCTCATTGATATATTTAAGATGAGTTCAATATTGAATTTTGAAATTTTTTTAAATTTTTTTATTAAATCACAATTTTTTTACTCATGAGTTAATTAAGTTATTGGGTTTTCAACTAATCATGTAAATACACAATCAAAACTCAAAAGTTCATGAATGTAAATTTAAAATAAACTACAACATTAATTAAATTAAGTTTTATTCCATAATCTAAAATAAAACAAAGTTAAAAGATAAATACAACTGAATATTACTGCTACCAGTTTTTTTTCTTTTTTTTTTTTTTTTTTAAATTGATTACATTTACATGTTTTTGGTCAAAACAATTTAACTGAATTAATATGTGAATTTAAAATATCTAGTGTACAACTAATCATAGTTATTAAAGGCGCGAGGCGCACTCAGGGCGATTTGTTGGGCTCGGGGCTTTATTTAGCGCTCGCTTTAATAACTATGACATGAACCATAGTTATTAAAGGCGCGAGGCGCATCAAGGCGATTTGTTGGGCCCGGGGCTTTATTTAGCGCTTGCTTTAATAACTATGACATGAACCATAGTTATTAAAGGCGCGAGGCGCACTCAAGGCGATTTGTTGGGCCCGGGGCTTTATGTGCGCTCGCTTTAATAACTATGCAACTAATTCATTCACACGTTGGAGATGAAAGCTTTTTGGTGTAAGCATGTTCCATAAAAACGGTATTTTACACCAAAATGGTGTAAATTTTTAGTGCATACATCAGAGATGCACTAGTAAAGTGTGACCAAGAACTGTGATATCACAATCTTTCTTAAGTATACATGTTTCTTGCATTATAAGTTTATATAGAATTTAATTATGTATTTCTACTCAATACTCATACATTTTTATATCATTAATCTCTGTGTATCTCATTTACTTTGCTATATATATGTACGTGTGTGTATAATTAGTTATTTACTACCATTATATAACTTCAGCATTGACATAATAGTTTTGCTTTATATATAAACATTTTTAACTATGCGTGTTACATTTTTTAATGAACATGTGACATCTTACTATACTTGCTTGATTAGACAGGCACATATCATTTGACATGGGAAGCTCTTCCTCAATGCAAAGCCACACACCAACGATACGTGATACCCTTGAGAAGGGGTAAAACTGTAAAATCAGTGGCAAGTCCTGTTACAGCACCATTACCAGCAGACGGTGAACAGCAGAGGAAAGAATTGTGTGAAAGTTACGGGTTTAGGCAAATCGGAGAACCACTCCCTGATGACGTAACCTTAAAAAACATTATCGATACTCTTCCCAAAACGGTACTACACTTGTATTTATTATTTTTTTTTTTCTGTATTAACTTGTAGTTGAATACTTCATTTTTGAGTAATGAGTTGAGGTTTTGACCCATTTACTTCGTGGGTCAATGCATACACTCACGCATGTATATTGCAAATAATAAGCTTACAAGGAAATAATCCAAACGGGTTGAGTCAAAAGTGTATCATCAGTTTATGAAAAAAGTTCAGATTTTTATTGAAATATTATAATGTTTGTAATCATATTTGATACATCAATTTACTTATATGTTAATTTTCAACTTTTGTTTGTGAGTAAAATTTACTATTTAATTTTCTACACTTTTCACCCTTATACCTTTCTTCTTTTACAACTTTGTCGCAAACCATTTTTATCCCAACACTTACTTTTAACTTTGGTCGCTATACTTTTCACCTTTTACAAATTTGTCGTTTTACATTTCGGTCTAATTTTTTTGAGTTAACACGCTGCAACGCGCATGCGTGGTTCAACATTTTTACGGTTTTTCTTTGCGTTTTATGGGCCCCGTCACAAGCGCGGGTTCTATTAGTTATCATCTTCTATGTTTTACGTTCGGGTCTAATTATTGCAAGTTAACATGCTGCAACGCACATGCGTGATTCAACGTTTTTACGTTTACTTTTTGTTTAGTTTAATTGTATCGCCGCAAAGCGCGGGTCCTAAATACTTGTTATTTATAAAAAAAGTTTAGGACAAAAAGGGTTTCGTGACAACCCAAACTACCAAATACATGTTTTGACCCGTAGTTCAAACTTAATATGAGGGTTCTAACTACATGTAATAACAAGATAAGAATAAAAAATTAAATGCTATTAATCCATGTAATCTCGTTACTCATCATCATCATCATCATACTCAGTATATCCCACCAATAGCAAAGCTAAGGTAGGGTCTGAGGAGGGTGAGATGTGGACAGCCTTACCTCTACCCCGTAGGAATAGAGAGGCTGCTTCCAATGAGACCCCCGGCTCGATTGTAGTTTTGCATCAAGCCTTGGACATAAGGCACATAACACTCAGCAATTGAGACAAACGCCGATTAGTGCATGTACCCCCTTGTCTTTCGGCTATCAACGCCACCACATGATGCATGATTAACCATCCCCCTCTTTTAACGTTGTGCACTTTCACTTTTGCCCCCTGAGCGCCCACACATATATACATTATATGAGCATACCGCAAACGGGGACTCCATGTAATCTCGTTACTAAGAGTCAAATTTTAGTATGCATTAGCACATTGTAATGTAACGTGTCGTATTCGTATTTCTTCTAATATATTCATATCTAAAGCTTCGTCTAATATTTTCAAAGGTTTTCGAGATAGACGACACTAAAGCATGGAAGTCGGTTTTGATATCCGCAACATCATATGCATTGGGGCTTTTCATGATCTCCAAATCTCCGTGGTATCTTCTTCCATTGGCCTGGGCATGGACGGGAACGGCAGTTACAGGGGTAATAATATTTTGTGGTTTTGCATTTTCATGTATTATTCAAGTTAATCTAAAATTTGTTCCTTCAAAAGTTTTTTGTAATAGGTCATGATTGTGCACACAAATCTTTCTCGAAGAACAAACTGTTGGAAGATATTGTTGGAACTTTATCCTTCTTGCCATTAATATACCCCTATGAACCATGGCGCTTCAAACATGACCGGCATCATGCAAAAACCAACATGTATGTATTACGTTTTAGTACATTCCGTAATTTGTCTAAATTTATTGTTTAATCTATGCTAATCTTTTTTTTTAATTTGCTACAATTCTACGACTTCTCAAGCTTAACTTCCGTAATTTATTTGAAACTTTAGGTTGAATGAAGATACAGCTTGGCACCCCGTTATGAAAACACATTTTGATGAATCCCCGATTTTCCAGAAGGCAATCGTATTCGGATATGGTCCTATTCGCCCCATCATGTCTATATCACACTGGTAATTTCCACATATACACACAGATACACATGGCATATCATTATTGGTAATTAAAGTAATCCACCTATTGTATCTAAAGGTGGCATATCAATCTCATTTACTTGTGATTTGATCGATTTGGGTCGTGTTTTTATCTTAAACTAGTATTTAGAACCTGCGCTTTGTGGCGGGATTGTTAAACCGAACTAAAAGTAGACGTAAAAGCATTGAATCATGCACGCTCATTGTGGCATGTTAACGCAAAAAAAATTAGACTAAGTCGGCTTAAGACCCGCGTGTTGCGACGAGGAGAAAAGACGTAAAAATGTTAAACTACACACGCATTGCAGCATGTTAACTCGCAAAACTAGACCGAAACATTAAAACGAAAAATTTGTAAAAGATGAAAAGTATAGGGGACCAAAGTTGAAATTGGAAAATTGTTGGGGTTAACGATGTAAAAATCTTTGTGACAAATTTGTAAAAGATGAAAAGTGTAGGGGTTAAAAGTAAAAAGATTGAAAAAAATGAAAAAACTCAACTATACACAAAGTACAACCCTTAAAGCATAAACAAGTTGGTAGTTAATATATATATATATATATATATATATATATATATATATATATATATATATATATATATATAGGCTAGGAGTTGGCTAGAAAGTCCAAATTTCCTAAAAAGTGTAGAAAGTCATAAAACACCAAATTATCAACCATAAAACACACCAAAAACCCACAAATAACAAAATAAAGATTAATAAAACACCATATATGTGGGTTGTGTTTTGTGTTTTGGATGATAAGGCTCTGATTATCGAATAACAAATGTTATTGTGTTTTATGTTGATTAGCATGTTGTGTTTTATATTCATAGTTCTACGATTGTATGTTTTAAGTTTTTATGAACTATTATGGTTTGAATATGGTGTTTTAGTAATTTTCACTCTGTTATTTGTGGGTTTTAGGTGTGTTTTATGGCTGAAATTAGAGTGTTTTATGATTTTTTACACTTTTTAGGAAATTTGGACTTTCTAGCCGAACCCCACCCTATATATATATATATATATATATATAGAGGAAGGTTAACATACAAAAAGCCTTATCATACTTCACGTACGCGACGCGCTCAACCATCAGATCTGGGCAATAATCACGCATGGGAGCCCTAATAACGCATGGGAGCAGTTTTTGGGTGATAATCACGCATGGAGGTGATAATCACGCACGTTATAATGGTGAAAAAAATAATTACGCACGTTATAAATTCTGTCGCGTATGTTAATGTAGGTTAAGCCATTTTGTACATTATACTTTCTCTCTCTCTCTCTCTCTATATATATATATAGGGAGGGGCTCATGCGAGAACTCCATTTTTTGTGAGAACCGCGAGAACCAATGTGAACACAACCTAAAATACTAAAAAAAACTAACCCCCCCCCCCCCCCCCCCCAAGCTAAAATGCTAAAAACTAAACCCCCAAAAAACCTAAAAAATAAAAAAAAAAAATCTAATTTTTTTTTAATATTTTTTATGCTCAAATCGCTACTTTTAGTGGCCAAAAAAAAAATTAATTTTTTTTGGCTCGAAAAGTAGCGATTTTTATATAAAAAATATTAAAAAAAAATTGTGTGATTTTTAGCTATTTTTAGGCATTTTTGGTTGTGTTCACATTGGTTCTCGCGGTTCTCGCAATAAGAGGTGGTTCTCGCATGATCTTCTCCCTATATATATAATATAATACTCTTTTTTTTTTTTCTTCCAACCCGAACTTGTTTTGACCTGTTACCCCACCCACCCAACTTACCACCTCTACCTGTGTCATATCAATGGATCTTATAGTTAATAATCATCTTTTCAGGTTAATCTGGCATTTTAATCTGAACAAGTTTAGACCTAGTGAAATCGGAAGAGTAAAGATCAGCCTTGCTTGTGTTTTTGCGTTCATGGCAATCGGGTGGCCGTTAATTATATACAAGACAGGGATAGTTGGATGGATAAAATTCTGGTTAATGCCGTGGCTGGGCTATCATTTTTGGGTATATACTACTTTCTTGTCTTAGTTTCGCAAATGAATTTGCGTTAATTAAGGAAACTAACATGTTATATTCGCAGATGAGCACTTTCACTATGGTTCACCACACTGCACCTCACATACCTTTCAAATCTTCGGAGGATTGGAATGCGGCCCAAGCCCAACTTAATGGGACCGTACACTGTGATTATCCTCGCTGGTATTTTTCTTATACTTTTTTTAGGGTAGGGTTTGGTAATGGATCAAACTGGATCGAGCGAAAACCGGTTCGGATGGTCCCATAAATGTAGGGGTGCAAACAAGCCGAGCCTTAGCTCGATTAACTTATGACTATGAGAGCTCGAGCTCGGCTCATTTATTATCTATTAATTGATATATTAAATAAAAAATAATATAAATAAAAGACTCGTGAGCTCGAGAAGTGAAGCTCGGGTTGTTTACTAAACAAGCTTATTTTTAGGTTTGGGTTTGGCTCGTAAACAAGTTTAAATAAGCTCGGTTTGGCTCGTTTACTAGACAACTTTAAATAAGGGGTAAATGTTATTAAATATTAATAAAAACTAATACTACGCTAAGGCTTGATAAGCTTGATGAGCTTCATATGCCAGGCTCGAGCTCGGGCTGCTAGATAAATAAATGAGCTTTATTTTAGGCTCAAGCTCAGCTCGGCTCGTTTCGAGCTTTTTCTCGAGCCGATCTCGAGTAGCTCGCGAGCCGCTTAGCTGGTTTGCATCCCTACCCATAATCAACACTTTTTAGATTGTTTTTTGAGCTTCATATATAATCAAAGTGTTAAATAGGATTACAAAACTAAACAATGTAAATTAAACAATTTAGAAGGTTTTGTGTATCCAAATACATTTTGTAGATAACCTTTAACCCGTTGAGCTTGGCACATGCGACTCCTTTTCTGAGTTAAACCTTGAAGCTTAACCCATTTGACCCGTTAAACATAAAACAAAATCCAAATTGACCCATTTATAGGTCATGAAAATCCGAACTAAATCTAGGCGTAAAAACCTTTCTTAATTAAATTTTGGAACAATTGTTTGTCAAATTGGCAAACGTCTTTCTATATTCGACTTTGTTTATAATTAACGTGTTAAATTATCGTAAATATAATCGGATTTTATGCTAAAACTTATGGTTTGTATGATACAGGATAGAGATTCTATGCCATGATATCAATGTTCATATACCTCACCATGTTTCCTCAAAGATTCCAAGCTACAATCTTCGGGCTGCTCATAAATCCCTTCAAGAGAATTGGGGAAAAGTAAGATCCTTTGCCGTTTTTATCTATGTACTTAATCATTTATACTCAACTGACCGTGTTGAACGGGTCGATTTGGGGGGTGTGTGTTCATTTCTAACTAATGAAACTAAAAAAAGAGTGAATTTCAAGGATTGTCCTTTATCTTTATATCCATTTTCAGGCGCTGTCCTTTATGTTCAAAATTGACGAGTTTTGTCCTTTATGTTTTCATATCATGCACGTTTTGTCCTTTAGGCCTAACCCAGTTAGTTTTTTCAGTTAAATTTGGTCATATGCTTTGCACATGAGGGCATTTTTGTCAATTCAAAGGTTGCAGAAGCTTTGAGCTGTAAATCTGCCGTTGAACTTACCTTTGAATTGACAAAAATGCCCTCATGTGCAAAGCATATGACCAAATTTAACTGAAAAAACTAACTGGGTTAGGCCTAAAGGACAAAACGTGCATAATATGAAAACATAAAGGACAAAACTCGTCAATTTTGAACATAAAGGACAGCGCCTGGAAATGGGTATAAAGATAAAAGACAATTCTTGAAATTCACTCTTAAAAAAAATCAGCTAAAAGTGGAACGGGTCAAACGGGTTGAAAGTCATATGCAGTCAACATGTATATTTATTCCTTAATGATTATACAACATAATTATTGCTCGTATGATCTGTGATACAGTATTTAAACGAGGCATCATGGAACTGGCGTTTAATGAAGACGATATTGACAATATGCCATGTGTACAATGAGGACAGAAATTACATCTCATTCGAAGAGGTTGCTCCCGAGATATCCAGCCCTATTACATTTCTTAAAAGGGTAATGCCCGATTATGCATAATACATTTACCCTTTCTTTATTTAAATTACTAATCATTAGTTGTCACTTATTTATTTCGCTTTTTATACGTCACAAGTAGACTATTTTCTCTTTGTGATTCAATATCCGATATTTTATATTTTGATTATTGTTTTGCTTATTAAATTCAATGTGAGACAAAAGATGAGTTGGGGTTAGGTTGATCCATAATAATTATAGAAATACAAATTATAATTATAATGATAATTATCAACTCATCTATCATCACAATGGTATAGATATTTATATATTTATGATTAACTTTTGTAAATTAATTTGCTTTATAACTTTAATATAAACCTATATAATTTTACTATCCTTTTTCTATCTATGTTTAACTTGACTATAGTATCATTGCTTTATATTTTGTTATGCTATTCGGTTCTTACTACTCGGTCATTGAACTATTAAAGTTTTATTTTTTAAAATATGCTTACTCGCACACCTTCTATTCGTAGTCTTAAATTTATATTTTTGTTCACCGTAGCCCGTAGGACTAAACACTCAACCGCTGGAGAATGAACACCATCATTATGTATACATCTTAATACCGTTAGCCTAGATGCACAAAAAACCCGGTTCCAGACCCGACCCGACCCGGAACCAGTTCCTACCCTACCCGACTCACGGTCACGGGTACTATCAGTTCCAGACCCAGGTGTAGAAAAAGGAACCCGACCCGGAACCACCGGACCCGGTTCCACCTCTACCTGGATCCAAACAGGCCAAAAAAAAAAAAAAAAAAGAAAAGAAAAGAAACCTGGCCAAACTGGTTAAAACCCAGTTCCTACCCTACCCGGTTCGTGTGTGTGTGGGGGGGGGGGGATATTCCACGGTCCTCTCAACCGCCGAGGTGATCCCACCTCGCAGACCTCCACCCAGCAAGCCTGAGTCTGGGGTAAATCCGCTACCATCGGGGCATTGGGAACGAGCAAGACTCGAACCCGCCACCTCCGGGTTAGAATGCGGGCTGGTGGCCATTGGGTTGACACCCAATGGTTCCTACCCTGGACCCGGTTCGTGACTTTGTTGACCAAACCTGGACCCGGTTCCTACCCAGTTTTGGGTTCTAAAAAAACAGATTATGCATCTCTACGTTAGCCTACAAGCCCTTTGGTTGTTTTGATTAAAAACTTGTCTAATTCTGAAAACATTGTTAAATTTGCAAGAGGTGGCGGCATGATTTCTTTGTTGGGTTGAAATGCTGAACCCATTTGTAAGCCAGCCAGCCAGCCAGCCACACAAAAGTGGTTAGGTCTAGGGGTCAATTGCTAACCATACAGGTGTTGAGACACTCATTATTGGTGGTCCAAAGTCATGGGCACCCCAGACAAACAAACAGTTGAAAATGATGAGTATGTCTCACCTAAAGGCTAAAGCCGAAGCATATGTCTTCAATTTTTTCTGAACGGCAAGGAACAACGTGCCAACCACCGTGACACCCGGCGCTGTGGCCAAGGTCGACTACTCGACCGCCGCCAAGACGAACCGGCGCCACCCATATTCGACCTCACCTGGATGCCGCAGAAAATAATGGAGAGAGTGGGAATCGAATCTGAGTCACAAGAAACATTAAGTCTTTCCCCAACCACTTCACCGCTACCTCATTGGCTATATGTCTTCTATTTACATAAAGACATAAAGTACAAGCATTGTACCGCATTCATCTCTTTATGAGATCGTATTTTTCATTTTAGAAACCTAAAATCAAACCTAAATTTGCATCACTTCTAATGTAAATTTTCAAAAAAAGGTACTATTTTGTATTGTGAGTTTGTGGCATTAACTTTTCATTTTTCATTTGAAAGTAGAACTTAAGAACAAGTTTAAAAACTTTTGTATTGTTAGGTAATGATTTGGGAATAAGCCCATCAAATTATCACTTGATTTGATTTTTACAAACATCAATCACACTATGCATATCATGTATCTAGAAAAAAATATGATAGAAGTTTATATAGTTAGTTTTTTTTTGAACGGCCAATGAATCCTCCAAATGGGCTACTGGTGAAATTCACCACTTCGGGATACGCTCGCATCCGAGCCAAGGAAAACCCTCACCTAGGGCCGAAGCCCATGAACACTCGCCCGAAGGCTTGGCAATGCGGTGAGGTAAAACCCGCTCAGTTCAAGGATATAACTAGCTATCGCTGTCTGCTTGTCTAGTCTCCCATCATCATCATCAAGTGTCACATAACTAAATGGTGAGGGCAAGAATCTCTCCCGTACCACTCCAGCTCATTGGCATTTAATTTGTTTTCTTTAATATAATAATCTTTAATTTCAACAATGTATGTCGTATTATCTTCATAATGTTATGTCATAATGTTATGTCACGTTCGACTTTCTTGATGCGACATTCTTCTTGTATGCATTAAATCATGAACAAAATAAAAACATGTGCACCATGTATCATCATAGAAAGTAACAATATACACAACAATACATGTTCAACATTGCACGTATCATCTATCCAAGTGATTGTTAGAGTCGTCAACATGATAGCAAAGTTAGCATATTGCCTCAGATCCCAATCTAAGAACGAAGACAATCATGGTGTTATTTCTACGGCCTCTAATTTTTCCTTAAATTGGAAACGTGGTTATGTCGTGTACCGGTAACGAGTTACACAAGTAGATAAAAAAAAGCCGATGGCATCTTGACCTAGTGGCGGTAGGGTTAATTCCCACCATATTGTTGCATGTTCGAGCCCCAAAAGTGGGCCATAAGTGAATTTTATGAGTAGTTTTTGGAGTTGTTTGTTCACAGTTAAAAAAAGGAGTAAATTACAAGTTTTGTCTTTTATGTATGTTCCAAATTGCAGGCGCTGTCCTTTGTCTTTAAAATTGATGAGTTTTGTCCTTAATGTTTGCAAATCTTGCAAGTTATGTCATTTAGACCAAACCCAGTTAGAGTTTTTGGTTAAATCTGGTCATGTGCAATGCACATGAGGGTATTCTTGTCATTTCAACTATACAAGGGTTATTTTGTAAAAAACTTCTATTCAGGGGCCATTTTGTATAAACTTAAAAGTAAAACACTATATATACAAACTCTCTCTCTCTGATAAACACTCTCTCTTTCTCTCCTCTCTCTCTCTAACATCTGATAAACTCTCTCTCTCCTCTCTCTCTCTCTCTCTTCTCTCTCTAACAAAAGATTGAAGTGGTGTGTGGCGGTGATGAGTTAGGGGCGGCGGCGGGTTAGGTACGGCGGTGGTGGTAACAGATTCAAGCTGGTGTGAGGCGGTGGTTAGGGGCGGCAGCGGGTTAGGTACGGCGGTGGTGGTGGTGTTGGTTTAAGACTGCGGGGTATGGTGGGGCTTGGGTTGGGCGTGGGTTGGGGCAATTGCTGACACGTGGATGTTAACCCAAACCCAAGTTTTAATGGGGTATGGTGGGGCTTGGGTTGGGTGTGGGTTGGGCCGGCGTGGCCTAGCCACATCACCATTTTTTTAATATATATTTAAATTAATTAAAAACATAAAAAAAAACATATTTTTTTAAATACATAAACAAACATAATAATTATTAAAATAAAAAACAATCATTCTTCGTCGTCTTCGTCGGTTTCGAACCCAGGAATCGTTGAAACATGTTCCACCAAATCAGATTGAAGGTTGTGATGTATATCCCTTGACTTGATCCAAAATTCATTAACCGCTTTATCTTGGTCTGTTACGTTACCTGGTTGGGAATCATCGTCATCATAGTGGGTAACGACCGCTCTACCTTCGTCCTCCAAAATCATGTTGTGAAGAATGATACATGTGTACATCACGTTTCCAATCTGATCCTTGTCCAATAGTCGACAAGGCATTTGTAATATTCGCCACCTTTTCTTCAAAACACCGAATGCTCGCTCGACGTCTTTACGTGCAGCCATCTGTACCCTGTTAAACTTTAATCTCTTTGGATCTGTCGTACCGTGTTTTGTGAATGATTTTACAAAAACCCCCCACTCTGGGTAAATCCCATCAACTAGGTAGTACCCATACACGTACTCAACCCCGTTTACAAAGAAAGTTCCTTTGGGTCCTATACCATTTATTCGATCATTGAAAAGGGCGAGTGGTTTATGATGGTAATATCATTATGTGAACCTGGCATACCGAAGAACGCATGCCATAACCAAAGATCTTGGGACGCAACCGCTTCAAGCATGATGGCTGGACTCCCGTGAAATCCACTCGTGTGAGCGCCTTGCCATTTGGTAGGACAAAGTTCCCAAGCCCATTTCATACATTCTAAACTACCTAGCATCCCGGGTAGCCCATGATAATCTGCGTGATGTTCCAATAATTGTTGCATGTCACTGAACGAGGGCTTTCTCAAATATCTTTTCCTATAGAGTTCTAGAATACACGAACAAAAGTTGTGAAGACTTTCTCTAGCTACACGTGCAGACATTTTTAAATAGTCATCCATAATGTCCGAACTATTGCCGTACGCTAACTGCCTAAGTGCGGCCGTGACCTTTTGCCACGTAGTAAATCCTAATTGCCCGGTTACATCGGGTTTTTGTTGAAAATAAATATACTTCTCCTCAAGATCTCTAGATATCCTTAAAAATAAGTTTCTACTCATACGAAAACGACGCCTAAACATTTTTTCATCATACTTAGGTTCAGCTGAGAAGTAATCGCTTACCAACAAATCGTTAGCGGTAACCCGTTCACGAGCGATGTACCTTCTTCTGCGTTTAGGTTGTTGACTCTCTTCCTCCTCCTCTTCGTTTTCAACGATAACTTTCACCACCGTCGCGATCGTTTGTAGAAATATTTCCGCCCCATCGTCAGATGATGATGACGATTCAGTATAACTTGAAGAACTCATGGCGAGATTGTGTTTTATGTGTTTGATTTTGTGTGAGAAAAATGATAAATATTGTAAAGTATTTATAAAGGAAGAATTTTTTTTTTAAAATAGACCAACGGCTAGCCCAACGGCTAGCCCAACGGCTAGCCCAACGGCTAGCCTGGTTTGGCCATTCACAACCCGCCATGTCAGCTTGGCCAGACCGCCCCACGCCCGGCTTGAAACCCATGCCCCAAGGGCCACGCCGAAACCCATGCCCACCCGGGGTGGTGGCTTGGGCGTTTTCCCCCTACCCACGCCCAAACTCCCGCCCCATACCCCGCAGTCTAAAGGGGTTATTTTGTTTAAAGGGTTTTTAAATATGGGTTTCTTGAAATCTTGAATTTTAATGTCTTTGATCTTACAGAAATCAATGTGCAGGTGTTTTGTGAATAAATATTTGTGTGCTCAATTGGGTATTTTGTGGGTTACTTGAAATCTTGAATTTTGTATTGGGTATTGTGTGGGTTACTTGAAATCTTGAATTTTGTATTGAAATCTTGAATTTTGGTGTGTTTTTAATCTTTTCTGAAGTCAATGTGCAAGTGTTGTGGATAAAGATTTGTGTGCTCAACTGGGTATTTTGTGGGTTTCTTGAAATCTTGAATTTTGTATTGGGTATTTTGTGGGTTTCTTGAAATCTTGAATTTTGGTGTTTTTAACCTTTCTGAAATCAATGTGCAAGTGTTGTGTGGATAAAGATTTGTGGTCAGTTGGGTATTTTGTGGGTTTCTTGAAATTTTGATGAAATCTATTTGCGGGTGGTGTTTGGATAAAGATTTGAGCTAAATAGGGCATTTTGAGGTCAGATAGCCGTCCAATTCACCATCAAACTATAAATATATATTAAGTTTTTTATTTTGTTTTGTTTTATTTAATAAATATTTTTAAATAAATTTATAAAAAGACTAAAATACCCTTATGTAATCTGATTTAACCAAAAAATCTAACTGGGTTTGGTCTAAAGGACATAACTTGCAAGATTTGCAAACATTAAAGACAAAACTCATCAATTTTAAAGACAAAGGACAGCGCCTGCAATTTGGGACATACATAAAGGACAAAACTTGTAATTTACTCATAAAAAAGTAAATAACAAGAAAAATAAGATTTAAGACGAAAAAACTTCTACTTAGTATACAGGTAACCTATATGACTTACACTACAATGTCAATACTACATATCCTTTTCTTGTTATGGAGACAATACGAGAGAAACTTTCAATACAAGACATCAATATCAGTCATCAGAGCCCACCAACTGATTTGATATTATAATACCATTTTATTTAGGGAAACTAAAGGATCGGCTAAATGCATCTCACAACTTAGTTAATATTTTACGCCATCCATGAAAACTTAAAATAAAGTTTATTTTTTTTAATCTTTTTGAGTGAATGGTAGTGAACATTATTGATGTGAGAAGTTAAATAGGAGAGTCTAACAAAAAAAAGGGCTAAGTAGCCGGTACCTCTAACACAACCCTTAAGAGCATTCATAATGGATTTCTTAAATTTATGTGAGTGAGTTAGTTATGTTATAAGGAATATTGTGAGTGATTTTGAGTGAATGGGAGATAAAATGTTACTTTTCATCTGTAAATATACGGAAAGTAAACACTGTTTATCCCTTATAATTTTTTAATATTTTTGAAAATGGTCGTGAGTGAAGGAGAGAGAAAATGTAATGATAAATGTATATAAAATATTATTTAACTGGAAAAAATAAAGAAAAATAATGAATTTTAGTGTAATTATATGGATAGGGGATAAAGAATTCACTATGAATGCTCAAAATAAAGTAAAAAAAAAAATCACAAAAATAGGCATGTTAGCTAACCTTTTTTATGCCAAAATAAACACTTGCTTTATATAAGAATTTAAGAAATGAGTTAATATACACACCCTCATCTCTATCTCTATCTCTATCTCTATCTCTATCTCTATCTCTATCTATATATCCATAGATATATACAGAGAGAGATAGAGTGTAAAAAGGTGTGAGACTAAGATATAGAAATGTGAGAATAGTAGGAGTCTTTAAGAAAAAACCAATATAAAATACACCACTTGGTGAAGACGGTTAAGAAGACTAATATTTGGCCGACACAAAAATCTTTAAAAAGTACGATGTAGTCCACAAAACAAACCAATAATAACTTAACACATCCAGAGAGTCGACTAAGGGTATGTTTGGCATGGAGCTTTTAGCAGCTTCTAGCTTTAAGCTTTTAAGAACAAGCTCATACTCAATAAAAAGCCTTGTTTGGTTGAAGAAACTTGAAGCTTTTAGGTTAGGAGCTTGAAGCTTTTGGTTGAACGCTCCTACTAGTAGCGTTTAGAAGGAGCTACAAGCCTTTAGGAAAAAATATTTTAACCTCTAAAGATACTGAACCTTTTAGTTATGTCCATTTTGGTCATTTTATACATTTTATTAAAAGCTCCAGCGACTCGGCCAAACAACTAAATATATCTAAAAAGCTACAGTCACCAGCTTCCAGCCACCAGCTACTTTTGCCAAACATACCTGAAGGGGTATGGTCCTAAATCATGCGCCGACCATCTGAGTCAGTCTCAGGTCGCGCGCGAAACCATACCCATATCAAAACAATTTGATAACTTTCCCAACCTCGCGCCGGCTAAGCAGGTGTAATCCAATTCGCGCGCGAGGACAAGACCAACACAAGATCAGATATGACACTTAACTCCTTGGATAAAAGCCCTGCCTTCCTTTACCTTGCGCCGATTGAACGGGACATTCCCGAGGTCGCGCGAAGGTAAGAAGCGCAGGTAAACCTCAGGCAAGTACAAAAGGTACAAGTGACAGAGCAGTGGGCCAATGAGCGTTCAACAGGTTGTATCCGATCATGCTGCACGATGGACAATCGTACAAGAGACAAAAGGTACACAAGTACGTACACGTGGCACCAATCAGTGTGTGCCGACCACTGTTCCATGATCTCCATTTAGCTGCTGATGACAGGCCAGACAACAAAGACAGTCATCAGGACACATGGATCCATTCAGCGCGCGCCAGCTTTCCCCTCGTTTGGAATCACTAACGGTCGTGGCAGAAGGGACATAATGGATATTCCTTGTTGTAGACCTTGGGCCCAAAGCCCATCAGCTCATCTCCTTCACAAACCACATCGGCTATAAATAGAGAACTTCACCTCCAGGTTTAAGCATCGCTCCCTTGCTCTCTCATTTTATACACACACTATTATCCTCAAAACCAATACTTATTCTCACGTCGGAGGGTGGTTACGAGGAGAACCCTCTTATTCTCCTCGTTGTAACAAGCTTACGGTGTGCTGTTAGTTTTGCAGGATCATCCAGCTGTTATTGACAAGACGAAAAAAAATTAACTTTTATTTTTCAAGACATCACATCCAAGGCATCATATTCTCAGTGTGGTGTTTTTAAAATATAAAAAGTATAAAAAGTGGTTGTGAGTGGAGGAGAGAGAAAATGTTACTGTTCATCTGTATATTTAGGGGGACACTGTTCACCCACTATAATTTTTTAATATATATTGAAAGTGGTTGTGGGTGAAGGAGAGAGAAAAATGTAATGATAAAGGTATAAAAATATTATTTAATTGAAAAGGAGAGAGAAAAAGTATTTGTTTTTAGTGGAAATATATTGATATAGGAGTTGTTTTTTAGTGGAATGTATGTATAATTTTAGGGGGTTGGATGTGAATGCTCTAATCACAAACTAATATATTTCTTCAATACCCTAAATCATAACCGGTGTTTTCTGAACCAGCTATTGGAATATGGGGAAATCGCAAGAATGGCCTTGACCCGGTCAAAATTTCCAAACTAGCCATTCAAAACGTCTTGATGAGACGCCACCACACCCCTGTAACGTCTCAACTATTGACCAACGAAAGGGCTGCACGTGGCAGACAAACTTTGACGTCTCTGATCAATCATGACTGGCCTATTTTCCCAAAGTAAACTTTGACGTCTCTGACCAAGGAAACGTCTTGGATAATAAAATAAAATAAAACCAATTCCCCATTAATGAATATTAAAATGGATCTGACGTGTTTCTTGAGATAATAAATAAAACATTAAGTTCTCACTGCTTAAAAGCACACTACCACCAAGACTTTTCAGTGAAATGTTTCTCTCTCATCTGTTTCATCTTCTTCACCCCGAGCACCACCACCACCCTCACCTCCCACCACCCTCACCGAGCACCACCACCCTCACCGAGCACCACCAACCTCCACCCACCACAACCACCACCGTAAACCACCACGGTCCACCACCATCACCTACCGAAACATGTATTTAAACAAACAAGAGCGCCAACCTGCAAAGGTGAGTCTTCACCATGGCCAACCTGCAACTTCGTTCATCACTTGTTAATCAGACTAGAAGAGTTGTAAGTTGTCCATCCAACTTCATCATCACCTGTGCATTCATCATCATCCACTGATATAATAACTTCTTTCTCCGGCTCCTGCTCCGGCTCCTTCTCCGACTCCTACTCCGGCTCCTTCTCCTTAGAATTTCGAGCCTTAGAATTCACACTTACTGTAAACTTGAAAGCAAGAAATAAAATCGTACAGACAATTATTGAAATATTGATAATATTATTCAGGAGCTTACTCATTGTTTGAGGGTGGGGAGAAGGTGGAGGAGAGAGAGAGGAAGCCATGGTTATGGTGGAAGAGAAGTTGCAGGTGGGGTGGATTGGGAAGAAAGATGAGAGATAAAGAGGAGAGAGAAAGGTTATGGGAATTGGTAACAAGCAATACAACTTGCAGCCCTTTCGTTTGTTTGACGTCTCACAAAAAGTCAAATAATCATAGGCTAGGTAGTTGAGACGTTACGGGGGGACCTCCGCACTGGCCTGAGATGTCAAATGACCCTGCCACGTGCAGCCCTTTCGATGGTCAATAGTTGAGACGTTACAGAGGTGTGGTGGCGTCTCAGCAAGACGTTTCGAATGGCTAGTTTGGAAATTTTGACCGGGTCAAGGCCATTCTTGCGATTTCCCCTTGGAATATTGTATTGCTTGGATGTTTTTATGGAGACTAGGTTTGAAGTTAGGCTAAAAGTAGATGTTTTTCACTTCAATAAAACTACCTTCAACAATTTGATAGCTTTCACATTTTAGTTAAAGTTTTGAATTTGATAAATCAACGGTCCATATTTACCAATCAAACCCTGAAAACCGTTAAAGAGGCACACGTGTAGTCTCACACACTCGGCAACAGTTAGGGTTTAACAGACTCGCTGTTCTTCCTCTTTCTTCTCCTCCTCCTCCTGCCCCTTTTCATTTGATTACAAATCCCAAATCCCAAATCAATCGATCCATTTATATAACAAATCTTCACACTTTCCAATCGAATACAACCCATCATGACCGAATCTATGAGCTTGAATAGTAATATCACCATCGTCACTCAAACACCCATTCATCACGAAAACCCAGGTGGTGAATTGACGGAATGTTCTAGAAGGATCGAGTTTCACGTAGCAAGGAAGCCGCCGTTAACTAACGGAGGTGACGATGGGAGTTTTAGGCTTGAAACCCTTAATCCCACCACTACGAGCTCTAAAAATACGCATCAAAATAATCAAAGTGTCGGGTCGGATCGTGTCGGGTCTTCGGGTAAGAAAAGAGATGCATCCGAGTTGGAAAATGGGTTGGATCAGGAACTCAGTTTTGGGATTACTTTCAGGAGAATTGTAAGTTTCTTTAGTATAAAAAGTTAACACTTTTTTTTTCATTTTTTCATTTTTTGTACTGTTTAATTGTTTCTTGATTGTTTTAGTATAAAAAGTTTCATTTTTTATTCCATTTTTGTACTGTTTAATTGTTTCTTGATTGTTTTAGTATAAAAAGTTTCAATTTTTATTTCATTTTTTTACTGTTTAATTGTTTCTTGATTGTTTAGTATAAAAAGTTTCAATTTTTATTTAATTTTTTGTACTGTTTAATTGTTTCTTGATTGTTTTAGTATAAAAAGTTTCAATTTTTATTTCATTTTTTTACTGTTTAATTGTTTCTTGATTGTTTTAGTATAAAAAGTTTCAATTTTTATTTAATTTTTGTACTGTTTAGTTGTCTCTTGATTGTAAATATAGCAGTATGGTGAGTGGATGGTAGGCAGTTAAATGTTATTTGAGTTAATGACTTTTCGGTTAGAGTATAGTGAAGAACTGAAGATGATCATAGGAAATATATATATATATATATTGACATTCAATTATGATAATTAAGTTTCACAAATAGCTACTGAAGAGAAGTTGAGCTGGCAAAACGCGTATGGCTATTGATCTGTACAGTTTACACTGTCATTTTTTGATAAACACTAACATGGTTTGAGTGTAATTAGTTCGATAACGTGAATTGCACGACACGTTTAACACGATTTAGTATGAGCAGTTCGATAACACAAATGACATGATATCTGCCCTCTATTGGCTTTTAAGTATTATTTGGTTATTTGCCCTCTAATGGCTTTAAGTATTATTCGGTTTACGTTTTACTTTGTATTATCATTTGGCAACTCGATAATTTCTGTTTTTTAATTTTTGTGGATTTTTTCTTCGTTTCATTGTTCATTTTTGCTTTCTTGAAATGTTTATTCTTTAAATTCCGGTATACAGCAGTGTTGTAAAAATCGCGACTAGGCGGCGACTAGTCGGCGATTAATTGCTAGTCGGCTGTAACTGAGTATTTTTTCGTTAATCAGTCCATTAATCGCCAGTCGGTCCTAGTCGGACCTAGTCGGCCAGCCAAAAATCGGCGATTCCGTCCAGATTCCGGCAAAAAACCTGTATATTCCGGCCAAAACCTCTAAATTCCAGCCACTTTTCAACCAAACCATGTGAATTCCAACAATTAATCTTGTATACTTAAAATATTGAGTTGAGTAAGAGTTAAAACCTAGCTACTAAAAATATTTTCCTATACAAATGTGTATATGTATACATAAAACTGAAAATTACATATAAAAAACCCGATTCGATTAATCCTGAGTAGTCGCTAGTCCCCACCTCAGCGGCCGACTAGCGACTAGCGAGTTCTCCAAACTTGGTATACAGTTTTCTTATCATTTTGTTATTCTTGTTCAACTTTTACATATTTGTGTCCTATTTCCTTATGGATGTACGCTTTTTTTTTTTCTTTTTAAGATGCTGGCCACTTTTTCGTTATGTGAAATAGTAATCACAATTCACATATAAACAAGATTTTTTTAATCGTTTTTTAGTGATTTCTGATTTTTTTTTAAACTTCTATGGCATCTGTCTAGTCAAATTAGTAGAAATGGAAACAATTTAAAGGTAATAAGACGTCCTGTGATGGTACCTGACCGTATCATTCTGTTCCGGAATTTGATTGTTTGACTAATAGTGTTATGCGTTGACTTTTCGTTAACTTTGTGCCTGATAATTTTTTTTTTTGTAAAAAACTTTTGTTTCTCGTTTACACATTACAAATTTTGTATCACTCCAATCAACCCTAAATTGTTAAAAAAAAGGTTTCTTGTAAAAAGTCACTGGTTAATTTGATTTGACAATATTTAGGGTGCTGGTTTGGAGAATCTCGGGAATACTTGCTTTCTTAATTCGGTACTACAATGTTTAACATACACCGAACCTCTAGCTGCATATTTACAGAGCGGAAAACATCAAGTTACATGTAAGTATCTAACTTTTATTTTTCGTCATAAATAGACGCTTACAAATATTCAACTTACAGTTACATCTATGGGTGCAAACGAGCCGAGCCGAGCCCGAGCTTGACCAGGCTCGAGTTCGAGCTCGATTAACTTATGTGAGCTCGGGCTCGAGCTTGGCTCGATTCGAGCTTGGCTCGATTCGAGCTTTGTTTTCAAGGCTCGAGCTCGGCTCATTTGTATTTTCTCAAGCTCGAGCTCGGCTCGGGCTCGGCTCGTTTATTATCTATTAATTAATATATTACATAAAAATAATATAAATAATAGACTTTTTAGGCTCGCGAGCTCGATAAGTGAAGCTCGGGCTCGGGCTCGTTTACTAAATAAGCTTATTTTTAGGTTCGAGGTCGGCTTGTAAACACGTTTGAATAAGCTCGGCTCGACTCGGCTCGTTTACACTAAGGCTCGATAAGCAAACGAGCTTTATTTTAGGCTCAAGCTCGGCTCAGGCTCGATAAGGCTCGGCTCGTTTCGAGCTTTTTCTCGAGCCGATCTCGAGTAGCTTGCGAGCCACTCGGCTCGTTTGCACCCCTAGTTACATCTAACTTCATTCTCTTTATATAGGTCGGAAATCTGGATTTTGTGCATTGTGTGCGATTCAGAAACACGTCAGCCGTGCACTACAGTTATCAGGGAGATCATTAGCACCTAAGGACCTCGTCTCAAATTTACGTTGTATATCTAGAACTTTTAGGAATTCAAGGCAGGAGGATGCGCATGAATACATGGTAAATTTGTTGGAATCAATGCACAAATGTTGCTTACCTAATGGAGTGCCTATCGAATCACAAAGCGCCTATGATAAAAGCTTGGTTCACAAGATATTCGGTGGTCAACTTCGTAGTCAGGTAAAATTTTGCCACAATTTTCATTTCTTTAAATGATTAGTGTATCAAAAATGATTATAGAACTTATTATTAAATAATATTTTATTGAGTAAATTACGTTTTTGGCCCTTGTGGTTATATCACTTTTACTATATTAGCCCAAAATAAGAATTTTTAACATATCTGCCCCCATGGTCTCTATAACTAACCATTTTGGCCCCTAAGTCTAGAGATCATGGGGGCCAAAATGGTTAGTTATAGAGACCATGGGGGCCAAAATGGTTAGTTATAGAGACCATGGGGGCAGATATGTTAAAAATTCTTATTTTGGGCTAATATAGTAAAAGTGATATAACCACAGGGGCCAAAGACGTAATTTACTCTATTTTATTCTAGGTAAAATGCATGCAGTGCAACTACTGCTCGAACAAATTCGACCCGTTCTTGGATTTAAGTCTGGAAATCTTGAAAGTCGACACTTTATATAAAGCCTTCGCAAATTTTACCGCTAAAGAACAGTTAGATGGCGGGGCTAAGATATATCAGTGCCAGCAGTGCAAGCAAAAGGTCAAAGCTCTTAAACAGCTTACAGTGTACAAGGCCCCGAATGTTCTAACCGTTCACCTGAAACGCTTTGGGTGCCACATGTCAGGCCAAAAGATCGACAAGAAAGTCCATTTCGGTCCTACTTTGGACTTGAAACCGTTTGTCACCGGTCCATATGTAAGTCTGTTTCTTTCATTTCTTCACTACACACTTGACTCTTGAATGGAATAGTTGTACCATGTTTAGGAATATACGGGTCAAGTTACGTAGGGGTGAACAAACCTTAACCGAAATGAACCGATAACCGAACCGCCCCCGAACCAAATTAACCGAAGGTTATGGATAATGCTATTTGATTAACCGATAAGTCGGTTATGGATATGGTTAAAGGTGTCCCATAATCGAACGCTAACCGAACTGAACCAAAATCAGTTAAGACATGCTTTTAAAAATATATCTATATTTAAAATATAGATGTTCAAGGAAACAAACTCTATATACATAAAAAAACGTATACGGAAGCTTTTTATGTTATATAATTAGTTTTAAAATGTTTAGAAAATAATTATTAGAGTAAATTGCCATTTTAGTCCCTAAGGTTTGGTCCAAATTGCCATTTTAGTCCAAATAGTTTTTTTTCCTCCTCTGGGTCCCTGACTTTTCCATTTTCGTGCCATTTTGATCACATTGCCTAACTCGAGTCTAAAAATCTGGTTATAACCAGGGGTATTTTTGGCATAACTGATGTGTAGTGATAACCAGGGGTAGTTTACAACATAGTTTATAAACCTCATAATAATTTAATGCCAAAAATACCCCTGATTATAACCTGGTTTTTGGACTAAACTGACAACTTGGACAAAAACTCGGGGACTAAAATGGCGATTTATTCTAATTATTATATAAAATTTGACTCATTTTATGCAGGTGTATGTTTTTTTGTCTTTTTTTTTATTTATAAAAACAATTATAGCTGAGACAATAAAAGTCTAATATGTTCATTTAGTTTATATTTTAGTTCAAACTTAGATTGGTTAATTAACCAATATTTACTGAAACCGCGTCTCATAACCGATTAACTGAACCAAAATTCGGTTATGGTTAAGGAAATTCCACAACCAAAGCTAGCGGTTACGGATATGGTTAAAGGTGAAAACCGAACCAAACCGCCATTTGCACATCCTTAAGTTACGGGTCATGTTTTTATTTTTGATAAAATAATTTGTGTATGAAACAACGCAGGATGGTGATTTGAAGTACACGCTTTACGGTGTTTTGGTTCATGCGGGCTGGAGTACACATTCGGGCCATTATTATTGTTTTGTTCGGACGTCTAGCGGCATGTGGTATTCACTTGATGACAATCGCGTAAGCAGATGACTTGACTTGCTAAATATAGAAAGCGGATAAAACGATCGCTTTTATTTTGTTAAGAGTTAAATGCCATTTTAGTCCCTGTGGTTTGGGCCATTTTGCCAGTTTAGTCCAAAGGTTTCATTTTTAACCCGTGGGTCCAAAAAGGTTTCACAGTTGCCATTTTAGTCCACTGGGTTAACTTCATCCATTTTTTCTGTTAACGAGAAGGCCAATTCGGTAATTTTGTATGTAATTCTGTTAACTAAAAGGGTAATTCAGCCATATAAAATGACCGAATTGGTCTTCTCGTTAACAGAAAAAATTGGTTGAGTTAATCCAGTGGACTAAAATGGCAACAGTGAAACCTTTTTGGACCCACAGGTTATAAAAATGAAACCTTTGGACTAAACTGGCAAAATGGCCCAAACCACAGGGACTAAAATGGCATTTAACTCTTTTGTTAATTTTCTAACTTCTTAATTTGAACAGGTTTATCAAGTGAGTGAAAAGAAGGTTTTTGAGCAGAAAGCCTACATGTTATTTTATTTTAAAGATAGAAAGAATTATCCATCGAAAAAGACGAGAGATGTTCATCACAAAGAGAAGATTGTGATTAATGGTGCACCCAACGGGCCTGGTGCGTCAAGAGAGGCCCAAACGAAAACGGGCCTAAGTATTCCGTCGTTAAACGCTCAGAGGTCATTGAAAAAAACTCCAGATGTTGCTCAACAAAAGGAGAATATCGTGATGAATGGTACACCCAACGGGCCAGGTGCACCAAGAGAGGTCCAAATGAAAACGGGCCTAAGTAATCCATCATTAAATGCTCAGATGTCATCGAAAAGAACTGCAGATGTTGCTCAACAAAAAGAGAATATTGTGATGAATGGCACACCCAATGGGCCAGGTGCGCCAAGAGAGGCCCAAATGAAAACGGGCCTAGGTAACCCGTCGTTAAATGCTCAGACGTTGTTGAAAAAAACTGCAGATGTTGCTCAACCAAAAGAGAATATTGTGATGAACGGTGCACCCAATGGGCCAGGTGCACCAAGAGAGGCCCAAACAAACACTATTCTTACTAACGGATCGTTAAATGAGCAGAAATCTTTGGTTTCTGTCAATACACTTGATTGTTCTGGTGCACCAAAAGAGGCCCAAATGAAAACGGGCCCGAGTGATGAAGCATGCAGTGTTCAAAAGTCTTTGGCTGCTGTTGGTAACGAGGGAAATGAGCTTGGCCCGGTTTCACCAAAAGAGGCCCAAATGAAAACGGGTCCGAGTGATGGATCGTTAAATTCTCAAAAGTCTTTGGCTGCTGTTGGTAACGAGGGAAACGGGCTTGGCCCAGTTGCACCAATAGAGACCCAAACGAACTCCGGTTTAAGTAATGATTCATTACACGATAGAAAGATTTCTGCGGTTGCTGGAACCGTGATAAACGGTTTCAGCGCTGGTGCATCAGAACCCGAACAGACCCAAACGAACGGAACATCGGTTCCAAAAAGCATCTCAGAGCCCAGTAAAACAGAAGACCGTAAAAAGGAAAGTTCTATGGAGAACAAAGCTATTGTGGGTAAACCGCGTAAAAAAGCGAAGAACTTTCTAAAGTGTAAGTTAATAAGTATGAAATTCAGCTCCAATATTCGTTTGGGGACATCGTTAAATCAGAGAAAGAAAAAGAAACATAAGCGAAACAAACGGGTCAAGAATCTCGCTCAAGAGAATTTGGTCAAAGAAGGCCCGTCTTCCTCGGTCAAAGTTGAAGCACAGGTGACGGTCAAACCTCTTGTTGATCATGAATTCAAATCGAGAGTTGTTGAAGACGGTGCTGTACTTGCAACAAGTGATTTTAAAAGTCAATCAAACTCCAAAGAATCAAATCAGTTGGAAAGCTGCAGGAGATCTTTGTCACAAAAAGATTTGGTTCATATGCTTACGAGAGGTATTGATGAGAGAACAGGTGAGTAAAATTACTTCTTTGCCCTTTCTTCCGCACTCTAGTAATAATATATTTTAAAGTAAAGTACATGGATGGTCCCTGTGGTTTACCAACATTTTGGATTTGGTCCCCAGCTTTCCACAAGTACACAGATGGTCCCTGTGGTTTGTATTTTGTAACACATTTAGTCCCCAGCCAGCGAATCTAAAGGTTTTAGCATTGTCTAAGTTAGGGACTAAATGCGTTACAAAGTGCAAACCACAAGGGTCATCCTTATCCATGTACTTTTGGAAAAAAGTTGGGGACTAAATGTGTTAGAAAGTGCAAACCACAAGGACCATTTTTCTACTTTTGGAAAGCCAGCGACCAAATCCAAAATTTTGCTAAACCATAGGGACCATCCATATACTTTTCTCTATAGTTTATGTGTATTTTGAGGAAAATGGTTTGAATACTTTTGACCGACACATGTTTATTTTATATTTTTTATAAATTTCAGTTCCTCGATGGGACGAGGACGAGTCAGCGTCATTTCATCTATATAGAGAAGAAAGGCCCGATTTCGCTATTGGTTATATCGGAGATATATGGTGAGTCGTAAAGCCACACTTGAACGTTTTAATCGTCTGAAACTTTGGTTGATTATAATCTTTTTATATTGAGTTCATTACTGTTTTCGTCCTTGTGGTTTGTCAAAAATCACGATTTCAGTCCATTAGTTTAAAAATTGCGATTTTAGTCCCTGTGGTTTCACTTTCGTAACCATTTCAGTTCACCTCGTAACCATTTCAGTCCACCTCGTAACCATTTCAGTCCCTGTACTAACAGAATAAATGGATTGAAATGGTTACGAAAGTGAAACCACAAGGACTGAAATGGTTACGAAAGTGAAACCACAGGGACTGAAATCGCAATTTTTAAACTAATGGACTGAAATAGTGATTTTTGACAAACCACAAGGACGAAAACAGTAATTAGCTCTTTTATATATATGAACTTGTAATTTAACAGGGATGAAGAATACGACAGAGGAAAGACGAAGAAAGTTAAAATCTCAAAAACCGAATTTGATGGAAAAAACCCGTTTCAAGATATTGCAAACGAGAGGTTAAAATCACACACAGAAAAACAAAATGTATCAAGAAGGAAAAACAAACATTTTAAAAAGTCAAGATCTTGCAATGGACCTTACAGGATATGATGCTGAAATTATGCCAAGAATTTTGTTTTCTGGAATTGACGATCGAGAATGCCCGACGTATTTACCGGGTATTTTCTTGATATAATTCTTTCCCGATTTGTAGATCGAGTTCATGAGGCGTGGGAGTAATTTTTATTTTGATGTTTGAAGTTTAGGATTTTGAATCAAGATGTGTTCTTGTACTAGTCTTGAAAGTGGTTATAAAATGTATGGTTTTTGTATTTTGATTTTGGAGAATATTTAAGTAATGTAATACCTCTAAATGTTTCTAACATTTTTTATTGGTGCAAATATTTTCCTACTAGTTTAAATAATATCGACTTTTAACTAGAGAACTGCTAGAATTGCATAAATATTTATATATTTTGCTTTACGTATACAACATGTAATATGCGGTTCTTACAGTCTTTTACTTAAAAGTGGTTCCGTATGCCCATAACACATGAACATTTATAAGGTTATTTTCATGTTGGTTTGTTGAGACTTTTTGTGCTTTATGTATTTTCTTTTTCTTTTGGTGTGGAAAAGCAATGTGTGTTTGGGGCACAATGATTAAAAGCACCACAATTTCCATTATGGTTTTCTTCATCAACAAGCTTCCATAAGTGTTCATGAAATAATATCAGGCTGCTAAAATGACTTGTAATCTTTCCCACACCCCATTAAATGATGTTTAATGATTCTTTATAGATGTTCATAATGTTTTATTCTATTCTTGATTTCAGTAATTGGTGGGCTTTATTAAAGAGTATGAATGGTTTAGTTGTTTATATGAAATTAGGTTTAATTTTGTTTAATTTTTATTTTTTTGAATAGCAAATGGGATTTTGTTCCAACCAAACAAAACCGAAAGCTTCCAGCCAGGAACTGAGAGCCACCGATTGTCAATACAAAAGGAAAGGAAAACAAGACAAAATTACATCAAAAGTATAATGCAGTAAAATTGAAATCCCACCATTGCTATCGCGAAATAGCTTTAAATCTTGATCTTTCTTTCACATATTGGTATGATTCTTTCTTTATACCTTCTATCACATTTTGAGTTACGCCCGATTTGCCATTGAATATCTTATCGTTTCTAACTTTCCATAATCTCCATATTGTTTGTAAAACGACTGCGTGAATTATTTTCCTTTTGTTTCGGCCCCTTTGTAAATCATTTACTCCGTGTAACACTTGCTTTAGAGATTCTCCCAAGTTTATTTCGCTGCACTTCACCCACCCGAGGACTGCTTCCCATATCTGTTTTGCAAAACTGCATTGCAGCAACACATGGTCGGCTGTTTCTTCCTCTGTATCACACATTCTGCATCTATTATTCTGTAAAATCAACCCCCTTCCACCTAAAGCTGCTGCTGTCGGTATATTGTTGTCGATTGCTCTCCATGCAAACATATTGCTTTTGCTGGACGCCCACTTATTCCAAACAAAGTCGCCGCCTTGTATGTTTAAGTCCAATTGTTGTGCTAACGTTTCTCTTACCGCTTTAACCGTAAAAGACAGTTGATCCACATTCTTCCAATACCACATGTCGCTTGTTTCCCGTATCGGATATTGCATAAGTTGATCGTTCAGCCCATCCATCTCCATTTTTTTACCATCGGTTTCTGGTGCTCTCAACCATGCCCATTCCCACATTCGACCTCCATTATGTACCTTACAACAATCCTTTACGAGTGCCCCTTTTTCTACAGCTAATTTTGTTTAGTTCTTTTAGTTATTATACTAGTAGAATATAGGAAATACTCAAATAGTCAACAGTGTATAGTAATTTTTTTAATTAAAAATTTTAACCAAAAAATTATGAATCGATTAAAGTTAAATTTATAGCTAGAAATATATTAATATAGCAGTGTAATGTTTGTCCTTGGTAAATTATCTCTACAAAAAATGTAATATTTTGGCTATTAAAATCATATAATACGCTAAACTTAGTTCCCTTTTCAACGAGAGATGTAGAAGTCAGAAAGAAAGACTTTCAGTAATACTTGTTCCAACAACAAACACTTTTATAGATATCACCGGAAGACTTGCAACAGTTCAGTAAGAAATAGGTCAGGTAGAAAACGAGAAGCTCTAGCAAGAGCAAATGCTCGGCCTGTTCCGGGGGCATCCGCATGCTCTTAATCCGGAGGTCATAGGAAATATGATGCTAATAATACACCTTTTTACCGAACTATACACTTAGCATAGAATTTAAAAACATATTAACTTTGTATATTCACAAGTTATTATGATTTAACTAAAATACACATTTTTCTTTAAATTTTAATACTCACAAATTATTATGATTTAACTAAAATACACATTTTTCTCTAAACTTCATTTATTTTTTTTTAAAAACTCCTCAAATTAGATTCTTTATATCTATTTTAATCTTATTACCCATTTTATTGTTTTTCTGAGTTTTATATATTCACAAAAGTATATTTAGAGACGAATAGCGAATCTCAATGCTTAGAGAACTTGTGTGTCTTCTCCAAACCTTATTTCTGTTTCTATTTTGTTATTCTAATATTGCTGTGAGATTTTAATAAAAAAATAAAATTAAGTGAATTAAATGACATAATTTATGACTAAGTAACAAAATGTACGAATTTCGTAGAATACATATCCTTTCCAACTTAAATAATTATCACATTTTATCCATCCAATAAATAAATTATCATATATATACATGTGCATTTAAGTATTTATAAATCTATTATTATAAATTCCCCACAAACTATTACTTGTGTTTTTAAAATAATATACATGATGGAAAGGTTTTCTAAGGGTAAAAGGAAGCTAAAGATTTTACATATGAATATGTTTTCATCGTGTTATAAATCACATGTGACTTTTGTTCTGTGGTTGAGGTTCATTGGTTTCAATAAGGCCACCTTTATAAAATTTTTACAACTTACAAATGAAAAAGTTGATGATGTGATTACGTTCATGACAAATTTTAGGCATCTTTCCAAGGTATACGTATATATTATATATAAAATCAGTTTTAAATAGATAATTATGTAAGCAAACATACCGTACTTATGAGTTATTGAACGCCTCCAAGTGTGGAGGAGCGGGCCATCTTGTATTTTGAGGCCAAAGATCGTGTGACAAAAGGGGTTTTACTAAAACGGCTCTAACTTGGGCTACGGTGGTCCGTTTTGGGCGTGCGACCAGGCGAAGCGAACGTGAGAATGAGCTCCATTTTGTTGCACACGCCTACGATGGTTTGGGTCATCGTCCGGGCCAAAAAACGCTTATTTCTATTAGTTATTTTTCTTTTTATGTTTTTTGAAGTGTTTTGGGCATTTTGTTTTTGGGCTTGTGTTTGGCCCATGGCCTTTTTGTGGCCCATTTCGAATTTATGTCCTTATTTATATGTTTCTCATGTAAGTTGGATGGTCAGACTTGAATTTCAAAATTACTCAATTTTCACTTCAAATTCTGTGCCATTTGGGTTGAATTTTGGAGGTTTGGGGAAGATCAACACGGGTATTCGCAGAATCAACGTGTTTTGCTCTTCGTTATCGTAACACACGCTACATCAGTTATTAAGTATATGTAACTGAATAATCATATTTCTTTTTGTTTTCATAATACATGCTCAACATTATGTGCAATTTACATACACTTTCAATACAAAATCTGTTTTAAATAAACAATTTAAAAACTACATAAATACATGTACATATTGCTTTAAAAATAGTATATAAAATGGTTACATGTAATCAAACAAACGTACTCTTTTTTAATTTCTCACAATATGTTACCCACAATATACACAAGTGCTTATGTGATACGTTTATCTCCTTAGAATGTATTCTGTATCAAACATGCCCCTATATATAAATACAAATGATTTTATGACATTATGTTGTTTAAGAACTTGGCTAACATGTAAATACAAACTTAACAATTTGGAACAAGATTGTTAACAAGTTTATTTAGCACAAGTAAAGATCATAAATGGCAAGGCCGCGGGAGAGACACTAGTAAAAGTCTTTTGAGGATGGATCCCCACGGACCATGAATGTGACAGAGGTGAAGGGAGGGGGAGTCCGGTGATTTGTCAATTGTCTTGTTTAAAGGTCCGACTCTCCTCTTCTTAGTTGCAAATGCTTTCTAGGAACATGTTATGCTCTTTTTACAACAAATTAACATACTTCTAAATACTCTTTTACTTATACCGTATAGGAGTTGAACCCTTCACTTCTTACACAAAGGCAAGACACATTATCACCAGACCATATCCCAAACACATGTTATGATTATTTAACCCGAAATAAAAGACACTCATGACAACTAAGTAATTATATTTACGTCAAACATTCCTTTTGCTTTCTAAAAAGTTCAATTTATATCCATAATAACATCCAATTTCATCATATAAAAACCTATATCCAACTTGAGTACAAATGATGTATACCACCCCCCCCCCCCCCACACACACACACACACACAACAAAACACACAGTATGGCATCATTCTGATTATCTCACCAACCCATGACACATTTATCAACTCCTTCCACTCTTCACAAGCTCCCCACTCACCCCCTCTCTTCACTCACCAAAAAACTGCCAAATTCCCCTATTCCCTATATTTCACCTTTTTTTTTGTTTTCATAAAAAAATTTGGAGCCTTTTTATCACCCTTTCAACAAAAAGACAAAAAATTCTTAAAATTTACTTGTTTTCTCAGTTGCTTTTTGCTTGTATCAGACTGGTATATTCTTGAAAACAACCAAATATTCAGAGGGTACCAGATTCTGTTAATGTGGTAAAAGTGAAAAAGAATTGATTTTTCTTCAAGGGTTTTCCTTCCACCTTGTTAATTCAAAGATGGGGTTTGCTTTAATAGGTTCCATCTTCATTCTAACACTTTTCTTGAAGTCAAACCTTGGTCAACAACAAGAACAATCCATACCCAACTCAGATGAGTTCTTCATCTCTCAATTCTTTGAAAAAATGGGCATGAATTCTTCAAAAAGTCACCATCTTTACAATCTTTCTACCCCTCTTTGTTCATGGCAAGTTGTGGTTTGTGATTCTAAACAACAAAGTGTCATTGGTCTTGTTGCTCCTAGTTTAAACCTCACTGGACCCATCCCTGATAACACCATTGGCAAGCTTAAAAAGCTTCAGTTTCTTGATCTAAACAGCAATCACATCACTGGTTTTTCATCAGATTTTTGGAGTTTAGTGTCACTAAAATCCCTAAACCTTTCAAAAAACAATTTTTCAGATATTATTCCAACCAACATTGGTAACTTTGGGTCACTTGAAAAACTTGATCTTTCTTTCAACAATTTCAATGGGAGTCTTCCTAAAGATTTTGCCACTGCATTTCCCAGCCTAAAAAGATTGAATCTTGCTGGAAATTTAGTCAATGGAAGGGGTTTTGACTTTTCAAAAATGGTTTCTTTGACTTACTTAAATGTTTCCAAGAATCTTTTCAAGGGTTCTGTTGTTGAAATCTTTCAGGGTCCATTGGAGATAATTGATTTGAGTAGTAATCATTTTGAGGGTCATATTTCTCAGGTGAATTTCAATAAATCTTTTAATTGGTCACGTTTGACTTATTTGGATTTATCTGATAACAAGATTAGTGGAATGTTTTTTGGTAATTTAACTAAAGCCCATAATCTTAAACACCTTAATCTTGCAAAAAACAGATTTTCCAAACAAAGTTTCATCCACATTGATGAACTGCATAGTTTGGAGTACCTTAACTTGTCAAAAACAAACATCATTGGTCAAATTGGTGGTCAAACTGGTAGTCAAATTTCAAAGTTGACCCATTTGAAAACACTTGATCTGTCAAACAACCATCTTGCTGGAAAGATCCCATCTTTGACCTTCAAAACACTCAAAAATCTTGATCTTTCAAACAACAATTTAACAGGAGAGATACCCTTAACACTCTTGCAAAAGCTCCCATACATGGAAAGATTCAACTTCTCTTACAATAATCTCACCCTTTGTGATTCCGATATTACACTCGAAACGCTTCGCTCTGCATTCATCGGGTCGACGAACAGCTGCCCGATCGCTGCAAACCCGACACTTTTCAAGAAAAAAGTGCATAAACATAGAGGACTCAAGCTTGGTTTGGGTTTAGGGATTAGTTTAATCTGTTTTCTTATATGTTTACTACTTTTCGCATTTGGGTATGGAACAAGAACCATAATGTGGGATGTTAAAGAGTCTTGGAGAGAAGAAAACATCATTTCGGGCCCGTTTTCGTTCAAAACGGATTCAACGACTTGGGTGGCAGATGTAAAGGTTGCATCTTTAGTCCCTGTAGTGATCTTTGAGAAACCGTTGTTGAATTTCACCTTCTCGGATCTGTTATCAGCGACTTCAAAGTTCAGTCAAGACACCCTTTTGGCTGAAGGGCGGTTCGGGCCTGTTTATCACGGGTTTTTGGGAGGTGCGGTTCATGTAGCGATTAAGGTTTTAGTGCATGGTTCCACCATGACTGATCAAGAGGCTGCGAATGAGCTCGAGTATCTTGGTCGGATCAAACACCCGAATCTTGTTCCTTTAATGGGTTACTGTTTGGCGGGTGAACAAAGGATCATGATTTATGATTATATGGAAAATGGGAATTTGCATAATTTGTTGTATGATCTTCCTCTTGGAGTTCATGTGAGTGAAGATTGGAGTACCGACACGTGGGAAGATCAAGAAACTAATGAAAATGGTATTCGAAACGTGGGGCCCGAAGCTTCGTTGATGACATGGCGGTTTAGGCACAAGATCGGGCTTGGTACGGCCCGTGCATTGGCGTTTCTACACCACGGGTGTTCACCGCCGATTGTTCATAGAGATGTGAAAGCGAGTAGTGTTTATCTTGATTACAATCTTGAACCAAGATTGTCCGATTTTGGCTTATCGAAAATCTTTGGAAATGGTGTAAGTGATGACTTGACTAATGGGTCAGCTGGTGACGTCATGCCAGGTGGCGTAGTGACGCCAAAATCTGACGTTTATGGATTCGGGGTGGTGCTTCTTGAGCTGATTACGGGTAAAAAGCCCGTTGGTGACGAGTATCCAAATGACGAAAACCAGAAAGTACAAGATTTGGTTAGTTGGGTTAGAGGGCTCGTGCGGTTGAACCGCGGGTCAAAAGCCATTGATCCTAAGATTCGAGCCACAGGCGATGAAGGTGAAATGGTGGAAGGTTTGAAAATTGGGTATCTATGCACGGCTGATGATCCGTTGAAGCGGCCAAGTATGCAACAAATGGTTGGGCTTCTCAAGGATATTGAACCGGTTCGAGACCATTAAGAAAGTTAGGATCTTGAAAAGTTTGTAACAAGATATCTTTAGAAGGTGAAACAAAGATTTGATGGTGATTTTTTAGAGTGAAATCTTTTGAAGTGAGTTGTTTCTGTTTTGTATTTATCTAGTCTAGAAGATAATATTGTGGTTTAACTTTTGGGGTAATGTTGCTAGTTGAAGTTTCACCAAAAACACAAAAACCAAAAGTGGATGGGCCTGTGGCCTTTGCAAGCCCAATCTAGCTAACCTGCTTGGGCCTAAGGGCTGCAACCCTTATAACCGTCGTCGATGGTCCAGCCTTTCCCGTGAAATCTTTCTTTGACACTTTGTGCTAGGGATGGTAGGGATGGGATCGGTACAGTTACAATATATGTACTGGTATGTGAAAAAAGACGAAGGAATAGAATCATATGGCGGTAGTCACTGTCAGTGATGGGCGATTATGGTGTATGGTGCTAGGTGTCAGTTGTAGCGGCGGCGGTGGTGGGTGGAGACGACAACGGATGGTGACAACGGCGGTGGTGGTGGTGGTGGATGACGGTAGAGGTAGGTGGCGACGGTGGTGGCGGGGGTGGTTGGAGGTGGTAGTAGCGGCGACGGTGGTCGGAGGTGGTAGCGGTGGTGGCGGTGGGTGGTGGCGTCATTGATCGGAGGTGGCAGTGGCAATGGTGGCAGCGATGATCGAAGGTGGGTGGTGGCGATAATCGGAGGTGGCAGTGACGACGGTGGGTGGTGGTGGGGACGAAGGTGGGTGGCGGGGGTAGGCGGTGGCAGCGGCGGATGACGGTGGTGGTGGATGGTGGTAGCAACGGTGGTGGGTTGTGGTGGTGTTAACGAAGGATGAAGAAGGAATGGAATGGAAAAAAAAAACGGGGGGGGGGGTGGAATGATTTTGAGGTAATGAAATACATTTTGGAATGGATGATTCCATTCCACCGACCAACCAAACACTCTTTTCTTTATTCCCTTACAATGGTCAATTTCATTCCACCTTTCATTCCTGCATACCAAACGCTACCTAATAGCATTCACAATCCACAATCCGTCCCCTAACATACATCTGAGGGCCTCTTTTGTCGGGGTTACAAAAATGAATAATCATAAATGCAAGCATAATATTAATAATTAGAATCTTGCTCTTGAAATTGTAAAATTTGTTGTCTAAATATAATAAGGGTTTTAATTATTAATCCAAATTGCAAAGATAGTTTCTTCTCAATTAAGAGATCAAGTCACAAAGTGTTTCATTTTCTTTCTAGACATTATTTTATTCAATCTCCCAATATTCAACCACACCTTCACCTTCTAAGATTTAAACCTCTAAACTTGTATCTGCCACGTGTGCACCACATCAACAGTATACGATCTTCTTAAAGGGTTTAAGACGATGAATTGGACAGAACCCATTCCACCAAAGTGGGAATAGCAAATCCAGTTGCCGCCTTTTTCTTGTCATTCCAAACGGGCCCAGCCATGTCGATATGCAACCATTGCACTTTCTCATCAACAAACTGCAACGCAAAACACCGGTTTTTGTGAAATGTCTAAAATACCCTTTAGGATAATCACAATGAGTAAAAACAAAATTGTCACATGATGTATCTAAATGGAAAAAATGCATTCTTCCCTAATAAAAATAGTTTAAAACTTCACTATTAGTGAAATGTTTATATTGCCCTTATGAAAGGGCAAAACAAGAGAATCTTGGAGACTCAAAATAAAAAAAAAAACCTAACATAAAATCATATTTTTTGTGATGATCACAATGGAAAAATAGGTACATTTAGCTTTAAAAGTTGCATATTTAACAAAGTATCATAAAATAAAATTAAAAAAAAATTGATTTAAAGACCATGATCAATGTAGTTAACTAGTTAAGTAATTAGTCATGATCACAGTGGGCAAAAAATGTAATTTTATCTTAAAAAACAGCAAATTTTTAATAAAATCTAGTGGAATAAAATTAGTATTATCAAATCTTTGTTTTTTATAACAAGAAGCAAATAATTAGATTAAAAGACACATTTTTTTATGAAACATTAAAAATGAAAATTAAAGCGATTTCATGAGACATAAAAAAGATACCTGCTTCAAGAACAGAGCTGCGGTGATAGAACCACCCTGACGACCGCCAGTGTTGACCATATCCGCCACCCCGGATTTCATTGACTCCCAATAACTTTCCTCCATTGGCAACCTCCAAAGTTTTTCTCCGGCGACTTCCGAGGCGGCAACCACCTCCTTAGACAATTCATCACTGGGTGTAAAGATCCCTGTTTTATTGTTGACAATTTGAGCAAAACATTAACAAACAAAATATATACTTTAACATATATAAACGTGCCAAAATTTAGATGCTTTAAATTGGTAAAAGACGGATATAAATCTTGAATAAAATAAGTTTGGATTCCATTTCAAACGTTGTACGCCATGTGCATAAATACTATCTTTTCAAACGGCATAGAATTTTGAAAAAAGACTCATTCGTGTGTGGTAAATGATGTTTGAATAAAGTGAAAATTGTTCCGTATGTTTGCCACCCAAGAACATCAAAAGCTAGAATAAATAATGCATTGTTACAGTAATTTCTTTTTTTTTTTTTGTATTTTTGAGTAAAGATACCAAAAGTTAATATCATGTGTATTATCTCCACATACCTGCAATTGAGGGCCCTAGCGCAACTACACAAGCTCCGGTCAAGGTTGCCAAATCAACTATCTGCAGAAAATATTAACTTTTAGGCCATTTAGGGGCTATTTGGCAACATCTGAATGGTTAAGTGCTGAACCAGTAAGAAGTAAGAGGTCTGAACCATTAAGTGTTGAACCAGTAAGAGGTTTGAACCATTAAGAGTCTGTATAATGCTTAACCGTTCAAAGGCAAATGTCTGACCAATTCAGATTAGAGGTCTTAACCATTCAGACTCTGTATAAATCTTAACCATTCAAAGGCAAATGTCTGAACCATTCAGACATCTGCTCGTGAAACAAACAGTCTGAACCATTAAGTGCTGAACCAGTAAGAGGTCAGAGGTCTGAACCATTAAGAGCCTCATTAAGAGGTAAACAAACAGCCCCTTAAACTATTTAATCGTAACCAATTTTTCTATTCTCTGTTTTGTGGGACCCACAAAATAAAAACTCGAAAGATAGCTCAAAAATGTCGGTGAGCAAAAAAAACTACCTTGTCTACACCTTGATTACAAGCATACACCAAAGCATCGGCAAGTGTAAGTCTGCCTTCAGCATCAGTGTTGTTAACCTGAAATATAAATATAAATATATCAATAATCAATCATGTTTTTCATGTGAAAGATTTGATCAAGTTCTTCGACTATATGAACAAGAACGACATCTGTAACTTCATTATCTCAAAGTGACATCAACGAGTTTATTAAGTAAAATACCTTGCAAACACATTTTGCCAGGTTCGAATTGTATTTTATTAAAAAAAAAAAAAAAAAAAAACAAAATTAAGATTTTTATAAATTGATAAGAAATATACCTCGATTGTCTTTCCGTTTGAGGCCGTTAATATGTCACCTGGTCTCATACCAGTTCCACTTATCATGTTCTCACAAGCTGCCACGATAAAATGAACCTGTGATGGCAAAATAAAAGGTCGAGTCAATTAAGGGTGGCCACTGTGACCAATATACTTATGAATGAGTTGATTCGGGTTATGTCTAATCTCAAACGCGCCAACAGATTTTGAAGTGAAAATACATAATTGGAGATTGTAACACATCACTAATTTATTTACTATCATCTCACCTCTACTCCAGAGGGTTTAATTTGACCAAGGGCTTTTGCAGCGCCTAACACCGCTGCTGAACCACCCATGTCAAACTTCATCAGCTCTATAGAACAACCAGGGCCCGTCTTAATGTTGTAGCCACCACTGCAAACATAGTGAGATTCAAATGGCATATAATATACCAAAAAAAAAAAAAAAAACGGCCGCAATATAAACGCTTTAGTTAAGGGTTTTTTTTTCTTAATCTATAATGGTTCAAACGGGTTTAAATAAGTGAAAAAGGTTGACTAGAAAAGATATAGGTCAAACTGACCACACTCGAAAGTCTACCAACATGTATTTTAAATTTTATTCTATAAAGCTCCCAAATCACCTTATTACAAAAGGATTATTTATTTATAATATAATAATTGAAATAATATTTGACAAACTAACTATTTATAAAAAAATAGAAAAAACTATTCCGATTGAACCCGACGCGGCACATATAAAAACTACCCAACATGTCCAAACCTATGCAATTATTATCACCGATATATCGGTAGTATATCGGTTATCGGTCCCCTGGTGAGATATCGCTGCAAAATATCGGTCAAAATATCAGTACTGATATTATCAGCAATATTGACCAATATTTGACCAATATATCACCGATTTTCCCTATATCAGTGTTTTAAGTCTTAATTGTTAATTGTTAGTGTTAAATGTTAGTGTTAACTCTTAATCAATTCCTACTTGCTACAATTGTTAGTGTTTTGCAAGTTGCAAAAGATAAATTTGTTAATGGTAGAAGAGTATACTGAATTGTTCTTGTTTAATTGCTATATATATAAATTCAGCATGATATTAAAATTACCGATATCCCACCGCGGTAACCAATATCTCAAATATCGGTCCTTGACCGATATCCTATTTTTTACCACACTAACTGCATAGGTCCAAACCACCCGTTTTGCCGCCTCTAATATCATGAAACATATTACACTCTTGGTAAATGTTGATAGTAATAAATATTATATTCATCCATAAGAAACAACATTATTACCTGTCGAATGTCAACCCCTTTCCCACTAAAGCCAGCTTGGTTTTAACGGATCCACTTGGAGGCTTATAACATAAATGAATAAATTTAGGAGGATTTGTAGAAGCAGCAGCAACACCAAGATAAGAACCCATTTTCAATTCTTTACATTGCTCTGTATCCAGAATCTTTGCCGTAAAAACATCACTATATGCAGCAGCAATCTTTTCAGCTTCTGCCGCTAGTACCTCTGAGGGCATAAACGTAAAAACAGAAATAATAAGAAAAGAGTAAGCACAGAGTAACAGTACTAAAAGAATAAAAAGAAACGATAACTCAATAAGTGAGATAAATGTTCACTAACCAGGAGTGAGAACATTAGCAGGTGCATTTACAAGCTCTTTTCCCAAAATTACCCCTGAGCAAACATCTTCTGTGTACTTAAATTTCTTTGCTAGCTCGGGTCCGGTTCCAAGACCGAAAAAGTCAACAGACTTGAGAAACGGCTTCTTGGCCTCGGATTTGAATCTGTTATCTTCGTAACTACCCAACAATGTGCCTATATCATAGTCCCATAAAAAAGGTAACGAAACATTAGACAAATTTACGTAAACGCCCATCGATCGGCTTGTATTTTACTTAAAAAACAAACTAACCTTTTGCTATTGCGGAAGCAGTGGCAAGCTTTAGTTCAGAAGTTAAGCCTTCGGAAGAAGCAAGTGCAATGGCAACATTGTTTGCTTGTGACGCCTTTGCAACTGATGCAACAGACTCACCGAAAACATGGAAGCCGGTAGTGGTTGGGCCTGTGGCCTTTCCAAGCCCAATTAAACTGACACGTTTGGGCCCAAGGTCTGCAACTCTAATGACGGTCGACTGTCCAGCTTTTCCGGTGAAATCTTCCTCAGTAGCTACTTCAGACAATAATCCACCCAATTTAGAATCAAGTTTTTCTAAAATCGGGTTTTGGAATTTTGAATTTTCGCCTTTTGTCATGTCTTTTTCTGTTACACCTACTGCAAGGATATCTCCTTTCCATTGTAACAAATCGGTTTCTTTAGCAGCAAAAGTGATCTTTCATATTTCAGAAAAAAAAAAAAAAGATTTAGTATTTTCTATAAACAAATCCACAAACACATTTCATTACATATCAGTTCATAATAATTACAACAAGGAATACCCAAAAGAATTTATTAGATGTCGGGTAACGCTTCAAATGCAATTAAGTTGACCCGCAAACATTTTTGGCCATTTTTTCTGTTTTCTACATGTAGTCAATGCTTAAAAATGTGATCACAAAAACCATGTCATTACAATAATATTATTCGTAAAATAAAACGAAGTAGGAGGACGTAAATCGTAATCACTTAACATACACTTTGGGCAACTTTCAACCCATTTACAACATTTAACCCATTTGATCAATCTAGCTAAAATTTCTATTTTTGACCCATTTGACCCAGATTAAAATAAGGATCAAGATGATCAAATACAAAACACCATCAAGCAACTAAATATTCAAGTAACACTACACAATTAGCAAAACTCAAGTCATTATAAGACACAATCACACTATATTCACTGATATAATGAAGTTATGAAACCAATTAGCACTCAGTGAACTTATGCATACACATATATAAACAAAATCAAATCACCAACCCCCCCCCCCCCCCCAAAACAAGCCATATTCCAAGAGGTTATTCTTTAACCTCAAAATTGACAAGAAAAATTACCTAATTTCTGTTAATAAAACCATACTACTAAAAGGTTAAAAATTTATGATACCCATCTTGAAAGGAACTAGATCTGAATCTTTAAACCAAAACCAACACAAGATACATAGCAATCAAAAAGATTCATATGTAAATTAGCAATTTTTAACAGAACCCAATTGATAAAAAGTACAAAAAAGTTGAAATTTAGGATAAAAAAAGGACCTTGGGATGATTAATTTGGGCAGGATTAGTGAGGCCAAGAGTGGCCTTAGCAACAGCATGAGCCATACGTATGTTTCTTGAAGAACAAGACAACAGGGGTTTTGTGATTGAGATTGAAGTAATATCCAGATGGGATATGGATCTAAAGTTGGTGAAAATGGATGAAGATGCAAGAAGAGTGAGAGTGAGAGAAGAGTGTGATGATGTCAAGGCTCTAATGGCTGCCATTTAGCAATGAAGGGTGGGGGGAGTATATATAGGGAAGAAGTTGGGTTAGATGAAAGCGTATGAGTTCACATAACCGAGTCACATAGTCACCAGCATATGCTTTTCTTTGGCTTTTTTTATAAAAAAAATATATATATATTTTTTTTAGAATTAGCATTTATTTATTTAATTAGGGTTGTGCAACGGTTCAGAACCAAACCGAGACCGAACCAGAACCGTTTAATTCTAAATATAAGAATCGGAACCGAACCATTTTCTAACGGTTCCGGTTCAGTTCGGAACCGGGTTAAACGGTTCTCGCCTAAATGGTTCTTGCCAGAACCGGTTGTCAATTAAATCCTAAAACTAACAACAAAATAAAAAACAATTAAAACAATAAAATAAATCGTTTAAAACATATAACTAAAAGTCGTAATATCCAAAATTCAAACCAATCAGAGTAAAAGTAGCAACAATAAAATGTTTTAAACCGAAAGTCTACAATGTGAAAAAACAAAAGTTAACTAAAAACTTTAGTTAACTATCATAAAGACTTTATTCAAACATTATGTCAAAACTATTTTTATATTCGTTAATACTAGATACATTTTTTTAAATATAATATTTAAAGTTTAAATGAATTAATAGGGTTTTTAAATATATTATTTAAATTAAACCCAAACCGGTTCTAGCGGTTCTTTAAACGGAACCGTCGGTTATAACCGGAACCGAATCAGGTTCTGTTTTCTCCCAAAGTTAAGAACCGGAATCGGACCCTAAACACAACAATACGGTTCGGATCTGGTGGTTCCGGTTCTATTCTCCGAGTCTGGCGGTTCAGAACCGTAAATTGCTCAGCCCTATTTAATTACTTTAATAATCTAAAAATGATGTCTCGAATGTTTAATTTTATACTTGTATTTACTTATATTTTTGCCAATGGCCTTCTGGTGGACTGAGAGTCACATGACCTTTTGAAAGTAGAGGTTATGGGTTTGAGTATGGTCTCGAGTAAAAATGCTTTGGGTTAAGTTATTGGTTTATCACAATGGGTCTTTGAGCGGTGGGGTTTCTCTGGAACGATGACGGTCAGGTCACCAGCATCGTCTACATTTGCAGATGTGGGTGACCTTTTTTCATTGTGTTTATCCAGTTGATCTCGATTTTGTTGGCCATTCAAAAAAACGACTATACAACACACATGTTAGAGCATTCACAGGAGCTCCACCATTGTATACCCTATGATTTAACTAAAACTTATACTTTTTTTAAAATTAATCTCTCATTGTTAAAAAAATAAAATAGAAAACCCTACCACATCTCATCAACAATTTATATCTTAATCTTACTCACATACACTTATTTTATTACATTTTTGTTTTTATACACACTCACACTAATTGATGGATGATAAATAGTAGTTTTTCATATGTAAAAAGTTATTGTAACAATTTTTTAAATTACAAAAATAGTTATGTGTGTCTCTCTCTCTCTATATATATATATGTGTATGTGTATGTGGTGGTTATGATGTTAAAAGGGAAAAATAATGAATTTTAGTTTTATGTAATATATTTTAACACAAAGTGACTTCTCATTAACATATAAATATAAAAAAAATCATAGGTCGTTTTATGTAATATATTTTACTTTATATAATATACAATATAATTCATTAGATAATAATATGAAATAATGCATTAAATATGGAAAAAGTTAAGTTGCAATATACAAGTTTTTTTTCTTTATTTATGTTGTATGTGAGATTTGAAGTCTTGAAAATAAGACATTCAAATCAAAGTGTACCTAAAGGCTTTTGCCTTCACCAGTGGATCACCAACCTCATTGGTAATTACAGTATATAAGTAACAAACATATAAGCAATCTATAAATCTCTAAATATTTCCTTCTACATCACATTATGCTCTTATTTGTAACATTTTTCATCTTTGTCTAATATTAGTAACTTGATTTTGGTTCTTCTTTTTATTCTTGATAGTGTCACATACATTATTCATCTTATTTGTAAATACCTATCAGCAAAAACTCATTTTTTTAAGTACAAACCAACCTTAGATAGTGATTGTGTTTGGCTTTTATTAATAATCATTTGCTAAATATCAAATTGTTGTTTATTTATAAGTTATGCAAACATTTAAATATGAAAATGATTTTCAATAAATAATTCTAAAAATGTCATGATTCAACACCATATAATCTCTAAAAAACGTTTCTAATCAAAATTGTTTTTTTTAAATTGGGTTAATATCGTAAAATCACAACATTGCTTACTATAAAATCGTTACCTTAATATTTGTCATTACTTCAGATATACAATTTTGTAAAGATTGACAATAAAAGTATGAGGTGTATATTAATATCCAAGTTTAAGTTTAACGAAGATTACCATAGGCTTCAATCTACGCATACAATCCTTACTTCCATATTCGATTTGCAAAACAAATGGTCCATGCAATCATGAAACGTTTTATATTAGTTGCAAAAGAAATGATTTTGAAGGGTATATCGGTCCAAATATGATTTTTGTGCTTTGCATTTGGTTTTTGCATACTTATAACTTAATGGTTTATGCAAATATGCAATAAATTCTCTGATGTATTTGCTAAAAAAATATTTCTATTACTTAATTGGCTAACGATGTAAAAATAGTTAAGCAGCTTCCTAAAGATATGATTACTGTGACGAGAGCTATTAAGCATTTTAGAAGCGAGTTGAGTATTGATTACTATGAGTAAGAGATTGCAATTTTATAGGATGACACCTAATTATCTTATGATGATGCTCTACAAACAAACAACGTTTTATTTGAGAACACGTGCCACAGGCTATAACCTAGTATAAACCATTGGATTAAATGTATGTTATAACGTTTGATTGTAATAGGTAACTTTACGTTTCTGCCACATTTTTTATCGGTACCAAAAGATAGGTAGTTCCGTTATCTAATTTCTAACACTAAAATTATACTTTTTATCTAATTTCTGGATAGGTCTAAATTAATTTTTGGACCAAGTCAGATCGTTCATGTGTACCTCAAAAAACCAAAAAGGGGGAAAATTTTGAATTTGATTACACTTAATAGTAGGGGTGTGCAAAAAACCGAATTAACCGAACCATAACCAAATTAACCGACAAAACCGAACCGAAAAAACCGAACCAAATAAAAAACCGGTGGGTCGGTTAATGGTTTTTTTTTAAAACCGAAAGTAGCGGGTCGGTTATGGTTATCATTTTTTCCATACCCACCATAACCGAACCGAACCGACATGTAATAAATCTTTGTAGGATCTAGGACTTTTCACCATATTTTTAATATTTGATGTTTTTTACTGAAGATTTTTAGTACTTATCGGTTTTTTATATCATTTTTGGTTTTGGTTGAATGTTTATTTGAATTTATGGAATGTATCATATCATTTTATTTGAATATTCGATAATAATTGGTATTAATATTATAGATTATATGTATTTTTTAATACTATGTAATATATTAATTTATACAAATGTGCAATAACAATTTATTTCATGTTAAAAAAAATTAAGCTATTTTTAGATAAGCAACACGGTTAACCACCCATAACCGACCCGTTATAACCATCAAAACCGAATAACCATAACCACCATAACCGATTGGTTATGGTTATGGTTATCCAATAACCGACTCCGCGGTTATGGTTATGGTTTTTGGTCAAAACCGACCCAAACCGACCCATGCACACCCCTACTTAATAGTGATTTATAAAACTGATATATGTAGTAAAGTAACCTTACTTAACTAATTTATCACTGATAGCTTGTTGGTTTAGTGGCATCAGGTGTTTATCTCTATTGAAGTAGTGCAGGTTTAAGTTCCACAAAATTGGATATTACGTGGATTTTAAAAGGGTGTATCTATTCACCGTTAAATTAAAAAAAAAAAAAAAAAAAAAAAAAAAAAAAAAAAAAAAACTTAACAAACTTATTACGGATAGAAAAACTCTGCCGTAACCCACTAAAAGACACCGCTCCCCGCCTGATCACCATCGCCAAAGTTAAAGTTTGGGACAACTGGGACAACAGTTTCAGAAGGTGAAACATGTAGACAACATGATGCGACAGATTGTGCCAAACCGTCGATGCTTTTGGCTACTCTTCATACGCTGAAAACGCCTCAACAAATAATCGAGAGTGCCTCATAAAAGCGCTTGCAGTTCTCGAGTTCCACTAGTTAGTAGTGGAGCCACGAGCGGGACGAAACTAGTGATCCACCATCCATTTCAAAAGATGCACAACCAAGGTCAAACAATTCAATCAACTTAACACACAAAAACTTCAAAATCTTGATACAAAAATCAATAAACATAAAAAAATCCATAATAATCCTCTCAAATCTCTACATACAAATTATGCAGGGCAAGTAACCTTTTAACATTTTGTATAACTAAACATCAATAACATACCCTAATTCCCTATAAAAACCATTCAAAAGATTACATATTACTCATCATCCCTTATCAATCAATCAATCAATCGATCTTCACTGAAGAGTAAATAAGCCTCGTAAACCAGAAGCACGCATAGAAACCAATCGTACCCGTGAGCACAAAGAAAGCGTACGACGCAATCAGCATATACCCAAAGTACAAGATACCCGAAACTGGCTTGGTAATGTTAAGTTTCGTGAAGAAATAGAAAATGGTGTATAAAAAGAGATATAAAGCCGACGAACCCGATGTTAAATATGATCTCCACCACCAAAGATAGTCCTCACTGCACAGCTGGAAGTAGCATAGCACGATTGTGATTTCGGCACATGTCACAATTAATATCACAAACACGATAAAAAGGAAACCGAAGATGTAGTAGAACTGTTGCAACCAGATCGATGTTAATATGAAAAAGAGCTCGATAAAAACTGCACCGAATGGAAGTATCCCACCGATCAAAATCGAGAAAGCGGAGCTCATGTACCAAGCTTGTTCGGGTATTTGTCTCGGGATCTTATTGGTTTTCACCGGATCTTCAAGTGCGGGCTTTTTAAATCCGATATAACTCCCGACAAAAACAAGTGGGACCGAGATTCCAAACCACAAGAACACCAAAGCGAACATGGTACCGAAAGGAACCGCACCGGATGATTTCTCCCCCCAGATTAACGCATTGAGTACAAAGAAGATCGCAAACGCGATCCCTGGGAACAAGAAAGCGGTTTTGAGAGCGATTGATTTCCATTCTGTTCCTTTAAACGCTTTATAAAGACGAGCTGATGCGTACCCACCGAAGATACCCATGATAACCCAGAGTATAAGTAGGGCCGTCATGAGCCCGCCTCGGTTAGAAGGGGAAAGAAACCCGAGTACGGCAAATATCATGGCGATTAAGATCATACCGAAGAATTGAACACCGGTTCCGACATAAACGCATAGTAAATCTGAGTTAACGGGAGGGCGGAAAACGTCTCCGTGAACCAATTTCCAGCCTGTTTCTTCTTGGGCTTCTTCTTGTGTTTCTAATTGGTTGTATTTGGAAATGTCGCGGTAAAGTGTTCTTAACATGATCATGGCCACCATACCCGATAAGAAAAGAACTATCATGAGTGAGTTCACAATTGAAAACCAGTGAACCTGATCATCTGCCATTAGAAGATAAGTGTCCCATCTGGATGCCCATTTGATATCACTCTCCTGTATATCAAACACAATACTTAACGGAATTAGTGGATAAATAAAACATTGATTATGATTACTAAAACAATATTAATCTTAAAAGTCTTTAAATAAAGGGGCAATTTCATATATACCCCTACAAACTTGCAAAATATCATATATACCTGGTGGTAGCCTAGGCGCAAAAATGGGCTTTTTTTGAAAAAAACGGTTCTGAGGCGCAAAAAAGCGCGCGCCTAGGCGCAGGGGAAAAGGTAAAACAGAACAAATGACCATTAAAACACAAAACTGGCTCGCGCGGGCCCGGGTTTTTCGGAGCTGCATTCGTGTCCGCAGGTGCGGGCACGCACGAGTTCAACCAAATTCAAGCTCAGAAACTCATTTTTGCAACCCCCCCCCCCCCTGCGCGCGGGTAGGACTTGTGGTAAAACATGTCATAAAGCTACAATGGAGTAGTAAAGACTTTACCTTATAAACAACCACTCACTTCGTTCCCACACCAATGTGGGACAAAGAATTTACCACCTTTTGAGATTTTTATTCACACACCCAAAACTTACAACATATAAGTCCTAAACTTTTGCTACTAACTATTAGCTACATGATCTTCAATGACATATATAATAGTTTTTTTAATTTTATATGTGGAATCTTATTTATTTTCAAAGCATAACATATTTTTTTTATATTTTTTTTCTCTATGTGCGCTTTTCTTAAAAAAGCCCACGCTTTTTTTGCGCCTTGCGCCTAGGCTCCGGGCGAGGCCGATGCGCCTCGCCTGCGCCTTGCGTCTTGACAACATAGTCAAAAATACACTTACAGAGTAGTTGAAATATCATATATATACCCAATTCATTAAAAAAATAATAAATGAAAATTTTACCCAAATTTTTCTAAAACTTTGAAATCTCATATATGACCTGTAACTTCATATATTATATTTACCCATATCTAGCTTAATTTATTTCGCTTAAATATTATATATGAAGAATACTACTGTTTATGGAAGAAAAATCAAAAAATAAAATGGGTAAAAATAAATATAAGCTTAAAATGTGTAATATAAAAAAATTAAGTTAAAAGATGAGCACATATGAAAACTTTGAGTTAAAAAAATAAGGGTAAAATGATTATTTATTAGATTGGGTATATTTGATATTTTAACTACTTTGTAAGAGCATATATATATATATATATAGGTAAAGTGTACTGTACAAATGCCCTTATCGTACATTACGTACGCTACAATCTCATCCGTCAGATCATCTTCCCGCATTTTAAAAATCGCATGTTGTTTTTTTATAACAATTTCGCATGTGATAATTTTTGATGAATTCGCATGTTTTTTTGTACCAATTTCGCATGTGATAATTTTTGATAAAATAGCATGTTTTTTACAACAATCTCGCATGTGATAATTTTTGATGAATTCGCATGTTGTTTTTTTGAACCAATTTCGCATGTGATAATTTTGATGAAATAGCATGTTGTTTTTTTGTAACAATTTCCCATGTGGTAATTTTGATGAAATCGCATGTTGAAAAACCAACATGCAAAATTGTTACAAAAAAACAACATGCGAATTCAATGCGGGAAGATGATCGGACGGATGAGATTGTAGCGTACGTAATGTACGATAAGGGCATTTGTACGTTAACCTAACCCTATATATATATTAGTTTTGGTTGGGTTATATATGAAAATTTTCAAGTTTGTAAGGGTATGTATGAAATTAATCCTTAAATAAAATGTGTTATTAAAAAATAGATTTTGGACAACATTCAACCAGTTTGACCGGTTCCCTTTATGCTAATTTTTTTATTTGAATTATTTTTAAGATATTGGTATGTTACAAAAACAAAAATCAATCCGATCATAAATGTATGTGTTGAAACAACAAACTCAAAAAAAATAGTAATAACCTAATAATAATATCGTTAACCTAAGGCTTACCTGGAAATCAACGTCATAAGTGAATATGACTTCCTTTTTATTTTCAACCTCTTGTGGAGGATCTGAGCTTGTGACCGTCCGTTTTGCATGTGCATCACATGTCGTTAAGCGGTTCTTGCCAGTCCAATCTCCATCATATTGATGTTTCACGCTGGATCCAACCAAACAATCACAAACAATTGAATCAAATTTACAAGTGGTAATTCAACTCACATTCGGTTTGTGATAAAAGTAATCTATCAAATTGAAGAAACTTTTAAAGCATTTACGGATCACTACCTGAAAGCATTCACCTCAAATCCTACAATTCTTGCAGAGTCTGTTTGAACATCCTTGTGATACTTGACTGTGAATGTCAAATGATTGTTGATAAAATACTTTTCTTCCTTTGTCTGCAGATACACACAGGTTACAGTAAAACCGATGAATTACAAATTAAAAAAAAAAGTTATATTTGGTTTCGTTACTGAGAACTCTTTTGTTGCTTACTCCTGCATATTGTACTTTGCGCCCAACAAAGAATCCATGCTGATATATAACGGGTGAATCTTTTTCCAACCTTGTCATTGGAACAACCAACGGTAGATTGTCTAATATCCTGTCAATAAAAAAGATAACCAAAAATGAGGTGTCGTGTGAAATGGAATAAAGGTTCTCTATTCGGTTGATAATTAGAGTTAAACAGTATGAAGTGACTTACATGTTAACTCTATACTCGTCATCGATCTTCTCCTTAAATTCTTTGGTTGTTTTGTCATCCAGTACTATGCGACATACGACATTACACATCTGTGGAACTCGCATTTGAAACTGCAATACAAATGTAATTAAAAACGTAGCATAACAAGAAACATAATCAGAAAAAAAAAATACGCAACAGCTATAATAGTTTACCTCATATGGAGAATTTTCTATACGATCACCACGAAGAACCTCACCAAGATTCTCAGCACTGTCGACTATTTTATTAGGGCGACAATAAGGAATGGAGTAGTAAGAATACGGGAGCTGGGTCTTTGTAGATGCCAATTTGTTTACTTTTACCCTCAGCTTATCTCCCTAAAACATAAATACGTAAATATTTAGACATCTTACAACAAGATTTGCATCAGCGAAAGCATATAACATAATACACATGATGTTGTAGACAGCAAAACAGAAAAGAAAATGACACATAAACCCCTAGTGGCATGCAAAGAACTATGTTTGGCCATTTTACTATAATGTATTCCATTTTACCGTTACGTTACGGACTAATATTTATCTTCCATATAGTGCCTAAATTTTATTGACACACACAGTTGTTCACACACACAGTTGTTCACCGTTCAATAAAGACGTGTTAAATCGGGAACATTATACATGAGATGCTGAGTCAATCAACTTCAAAACGCACCCTTTTGAATTAAAGTGAAAGTAAATATATAGATATAAAATACTAGAAAAAATAACCGTGTTCACATATTAAGTTTGAAATTCGCCTACAATTTCTTCTCTGCACAAATTCGACTTGATTCGACTTAATGATGAGTTATAATAAAGTAAAAGTTTTCCGTCAACGGCTAACACATACACAAGTACACAAAGCGTGTCTTAGTAGTTGAGGTGTATTAGTTAGTATTACGAGACTGTTAGTTTTTAAACAAGAGGTTTTGCATAAAGCATGTAGAAGTGTAGAACCCACTTGATGGACATACAAGATGACAAGATCTACTCTTTAAGCATTATTATCAGTCTGTGGGGTCACAAACCTAATAATCTCAACTTTTTATCCTCTCTTCTTTACAAATCAGATCAATTTCACAAACATACACTAGTTCTAGAAACCTATACTCATCATAACACACATAATCCAAAGCTAAATTGTCAGTAATTAGTACTAACTACTCTAAACACCAAATATTCACATTAGAGTAAAAGAACATTATCATTACAATGTTCATACAATAATGACAGATCAATAACTACAAGCTGAGATTACAAAAGTTTCTAATTTGATCAAACGTTAATTCTACCAACAGATCTCGTGAAAAACACATACGCGCATCAGATTCATAAACAGTACATTCAATTAATCAGATTAGATACAATACTACGCAACAAAAAAGATCTGATGATAAACTGACAAGCAAAATCATGAAATAGTGAAACAACATAATAATATTCAGATAAAACAGTGATTGTTACCTTGAAGAAATCCTGTGGAGCGACACCTGGAAGGTAGAACGAGAGTCCATGAATGGATAACAGAAGAAACGCACAGATCCATAAGTGAAACCCTAGATGCGATCGATTAGCCATGATATCATGTACGGGAGAAATGAAAGATTTTAGATCTGGTTTTCAGATCCGTATTTGAGTCTCTCTCTCTCTCCTCTCTCTCTCTCTGTATGTATATATGTATGTTGTGTGAGTGTGTTTGTGTGTGTTGTGAGTTTGGTTTTAATGGCAAAACCTGCACCTAATTGGGGATCAAGAAGATGAGTGGAGAGTGGAGATGATGAAACTGATTTCAGCCGTTGGATCACTCGTCCACGGTTTTGACCTTTTTGTAGTTTCTACCGTCCAAACTCCAAAGCAAAGCTTTATATATATATTGGGAAAAATTACACTTTTCGTCCTTTATGTTTGTATCAGATTGCAATGGATAGCCTTTAACTTCAATAATTACAGCCACAGTCCTTTTTTTAGAAAAACCATTACACCCTAGGTCCTTTAGCATTAACCAGGTTAAAATTTTCAGTTAAGTTTGACACAAGCCTTGCACATGAGGGCATTTATGTCTTTCTACCCCAATTTATTTAAATTATAAAAAATAAAAACAATCATATATGTTTCCACTTCCAGCTTACTCTCTCTCTCTCTCTCTCTCTTTCTATTTCTCTCTCTACTCTCTCTCTCTCTCTCTCTCTGAAGCTTGAATCAGTAACCTAAATTCTTATATCAAAACCCATATAAAGTACATTCAAGTAATCACTTACCAAATTCCTAGATCGGAACGTAATTTCCTCGAAGCTAGCTCTAAACCCCCAAATTACTAGATCAAAACCCGAAACCCAGATTCACCACTAAATACTGGTTGCCAGCGGTTTAAGGTCGAAATCATTTCAGGGTGTTACAAAGATTTGATTTTCACGACCAAGAACCATGAATTCATATCTGGGTGTTAAAAAGATTTGATTTTGTTTCTGGGTTTTAAATGGTGTGTGATTTAATCGATTTAAACGGCGTAAGCGAAGATTCCGACGAGGTTTCGACGACGTCGTCTGGTTCTGCTCCGGCGAAATTGTTGCTGGCGGTGGTGTGTTGTTTGGAGTTATGGCGCGCCTGTGCTGGATCTTCAATGTGGTTACCGGAAAAAGTAAACGGTGTCGTTTACTGTCCTCAGGGCCACCTGGAACAGCTGCAACCCGCCGGTGATTGGGTCGGCTCCGGCGAATTTAGTGTTCCCCCTCATGTGTTCTGTCGTGTTGTTGATGTGAACGTTCATGTAAGTTTGATTATTGTTTGTTGATGTTTTTTTTTTTTTTTTGATTTTATGTTTAATTTGGTGATTTGTTTTTGGATATTTTATGGAATTAGGCTGGCACACTGGAAGTGATGATGTTCAAGCTGAAGTAAACATTGATTCTAGATCTGATGATGTTCACACTTTTATTTTTATTAAACATTTAAATTTAAATAAAAACATTAATTGACTAAAATACCCTTAAGTGACTAAAATACCCTTAGTGCTAAAGGACGTAGAGTGTAACGGGTTTTGCAAATAAAGGATTGTGACTGTAATTATTAAAGTTAAAGGCTATCCATTGCAATCTGATACAAACATAAAGGACGAAAAGTGTAACCCTGTGTGTTACACGGGTTGAATAAATGAATTTTATATAATAAATAATATAACAATATATATTTAAAAACCTTCTTTATATCACGAGTTGAATAAATGCAATTTTATATAGCAAATAATAAAAAAATTATATCTTTAAAATCACGTGTATTACACGGGTTGAATAAATGTAATATTGTTTACTAAATAATAAAAAGTTATATTTTAAAAAACTCTCGTGTATTACTTCGACATTTAAAGTATGATAAGATTTAATATTAATTTTTATTTATTTAGATAATATAATATAGAAAGAATATGACTGAGTAGTCGGAAGGTTGTATGATGATAAATGGGTTAATTGTATTTTAATGTCATATGTTTTTTGTTATATATTTTTTGAATTATTTTTAAAAAATAAGACCTTGCTATTATTAGTAAAATCAATCATTTTATATTTGTAATTTTGTTTGATATTATTTTATTAAAAAGTGTATATTATAGATATAATTATATTATTTCTTAAGTTATTGATCCCATCCAAAATGTTTTTCGATTTTATGTCTAGCATTATATATATTATGGTAAAAGTTTAAAGTTTGTTAGAGAAAATTACATCATCGAAAAAAATAAGTAAATTTGTATATTATAAATAAAAAGTAGGTGAATGTCATATGACATAGAAAATCAAATAAATAATATTATAAATGAAAAGTATACATTAAATTTAAATTAAATAATAAGTAGAAGAGATTAAACAAAATAATATTTAGTAGGAGAGATATCTATAATTAATTAGAAGAAATTATTAAACTAAATAATAATTATCCATAAGATATTAAACTAAATAATATTTAGTAGGAGAGTTATCTATAATTAATTAGAAGAGATTATTAAACTAAATAATAATTATCCATAAGAGATTAAACTAAATAATATTTAGTAGGAGGATTATCTATAATTAATTAGAATAAATTAAAGTAAATAATAATTATCCATAATACATGACCTAATATGACGACAAGTGTCCCTAAAATGGTTTCTTTTATTATATAAAGATAGATTAGATTTTTTTTTTAAATTAAACTTGGTTTAAAACACGTCTCTGATCTAAGCGGGCAAGAGATATGTAACACCTCGAAAAATTTCGTCCAATAATGTCTTGACACGTGTCATAAGGTTCCGTTATGTGAAAACATACTTTAGAGGGACTAAAAGTGACGAACAGTGAAAACTATGGAACGTAAGGGTCCAAAGTGTCAACAATGGATAAATAGGCTCTATGATAACCCCACATAATGTTTATAACCTTTAACGGATGGTTCATGGATCATACGACGCGGAAATTGCCCAAAAGTGAAGTATTGTAAACTATAGGGGCCAAAAGTGTCAACATGTTCAATTTATACCTCTGAGTGAACTTTTGGCAGACCCGAAGCTTTGTATAGCTAAAATATACTCACTAGAATATGTGGTTAAAATTTCATGAAGTTTCGTCAACGTATGAGAAAGTTATGGCCAAAACCGTACTTAAGGGACTAAAAGCGTCAACGTCGAATTTCAGGGCTTTTCGGTTGAGCGCAAAGTTATCCGAGG